>NC_141024.2:55180000-55192500 GCF_052040795.2 Danio rerio
GTTAAACATTATTCATTTGTGTGTGCTGTTTCTCTTCACTGGGATCTTCAGTTATTTTGTTCAGTTAGTTCAGTTTTGCCTTTGGTACTGACTAATCTATTGTATAAACACACTTTTTGAATATTATTGAACAGCATCCTATAGAAAATAATAATAATATAGCAGAGAGATCTGTATGAGGTGTACTCATTTATATATAAAACTCTAATCTTAATTTATAGGTTCAACATTACTGTAAATATTCTTCAGTGACCTCTCAGATTTCATCTTAAATACCTTCTCTAAATCTTCCTTCAACACACTCGTGCTCAGAGAAGCTGCACAGATATCTTCAGCTCCAGTGGTTTGTGTTTTGTCTTCAGGACACGCCCACAGTCAGGAGAGTCTCATGAATATTCATGTCAGTGTCACTCTGTGGAGCCAGTAATATTGCAGGATATACCTGTAGATCACACAGGTGTGTTTTAGTGAAGTGAAAGAGTGAAAGAGCTCAGATTGTGTTCCTGCTGCACAAGAGCGTCTGTACTTCTGTATGTGAGTTTAACACTTCTACATTACGCTGATTTGTGGAGATGATGAAGGGGTTTTATATGTGTGAGTGTGATTTAAATGTCTGATCCTGAAGATCAAATGAGCCCGTCCAGACTCTATACGAACAGGCGGCTATAAAAAGAGCAATACATATTAGCACTGATTCTAAACATCCACTTTTCAGTGAATATCAGCTGTTACCATCAGGAAAAAGACTGAGAATGCCAATGTGTAAAACTAATAGACTGAAGCTTTCGTTTGTTCCTACCTCCATAAAACTGTTGAACTCTTCCAATAACACTGCTCCTGCAGTACGCTAACACTTGACTGGGTTCTGTGTTTTATATATTTATATTTATATACGGTCTTACTCTGTAAACAATGTATGTTCTTAACTGTTTGTTCTTAATTGTTTTGTTTTATTTATTTTTACTGTCTGTTTAGACAATGTTGTAGCACCTTTTATGCCCAAGACAAATTTCCTCTCGGGGACAAATAAAGTTAAACCTAAACCTAAACCTAAATCCTCAAACACAGATTAAACACTGAGTCAAACACGCTCATTTAAACACTGTCTAAAAGCTTTATTTTTAATCCCTTTAAAGTGTTTGTTCTCTTCTATATCAGACTGACTCAATAGTGTCCAATAATTCAGCATTAAATATAACTCTAAACATTCAGAGTCATGACCTTCAGTTGAACAGGAAGAAAAGCTGCTGAAAAACAACAAGCTGACGATCATTAAACAACACTGCATTTAACCTTTGACCGTCAGAGTAACTCATTAACCAAATAGCCTCTTTAGTAGAGAGACATTTTATTACTCACTAAATCAACAATTGGCTGAACCTGAACTTCTCTTGATAAACTCTATATAACATGCATTTTCCTTAAATCAAATGTGAAACAGCTGAGATGTCAGATCAGGGTTAAACCAACTGCATTCATGTTAAGGACTATATATATATATATATATATATATATATATATATATATATATATATATATATATATATATATATATATATATATATGATTGTTTCCTCAAAGCTCTGCTAATGTCTGCATTGGTGTTTTAGCTGCAGTATGGCAGAGGAGCGAGTAAAGGACTCTCTCTCAGAGAAACACAGGTATTGACTCTGTTTTTACACCATTATTTCAACATGACAACAGACAGACCTTCAGTCAACTATTAGTTTGTGCTGAATTAAACTGAACAAACTCATATTTGTCTGATAAACTCTTGTAAAGGAGACTGAAGTTTGTCCTGCAGTTTATTCCCCTGGTGTGTTTGTGTGTTCAGTGTGAGATCAGGATCTCGTGTGTCCAGCTCTGTGTCTCTGAAGAGTGACTGCTCTAAAGGTGGTTTACCTCCAGACCTCAGAGAGAAAACACCATCATCAGTCAAAAGGTATTTAGTGTTTTACATTATTGATCACACATGGATTGTTTCAGGCATATTATTGTGAACCAACAATTCAGTAAAGATAATTATTTCTGAATGAATCAGTTTTGTGAATGACTCAATGACTTTGACTCATTTACAGACACCTAGAGGCAGATTTAGTTTCTTATTCAGACAATCTCCAGTGGATCTTCCAGGTAGGAAAAACTCATTTAGATTCATATTTTAATTTTAAATATAACACAGAAAATGTTCACTGGAAAAGATCCTGCTTCTGCAACACATTTCATTTGTAATGGTTATTTCTGACGTAAAAAAAGATGTTAAGAATTAAGAAGTATTTGTCAAGTGAGGAATAATTGACTGCAGTTCATTGAATTACTCAAAAATTGTTCACTCCTGTGATGCACGTAAAGTCGCCATTACACATTTATCGTGTATTATTTTCTAATAATTCAACAGACCAGAGTGGATTATTCTGCAATTTTTAATAGATGTCTGAACAATGATAGCCAGACCAAAAAAAGCTAAATTTAAGCTGATAAACCTAAGAATCTAATAAACATCTTACTATAGTCCAGAACTAGACTAGTCATCAAATACACAGATTAGACAGATTCACACTGCTGCATATCTGATGACTACATTTACATTTAGTCATTTAGCAGACGCTTTTATCCAAAGCGACTTACAAATGAGGACAAGGAAGCAATTTACACAACTATAAGAGCAACAATGAATAAGTGCTGTAGGCAAGTTTCAGGTCTGTAAAGTCTAAGAAGGAAAGTATTAGTAGTATTAGTACTTTTTTGGGGGGGGGGCTGTTCTGATGCAGTTAGGAAGTTCATTCCACCAACTGGGCAGATTGAGCGTGAGCGTGAGCGAAAGTGATTTCTTCCCTCTTTGGGATGGAACCAAGAGGCGACGTTCATTCACAGAACGCAAGTTTCTGGAGGGCACATAGATCTGCACAAGTGAGAGCAGATAAGAAGGAGCAAAGCCAGAAGACACTTTGTAGGCAAACATCAGAGCTTTGAATTTGATGCGAGCAGCAACTGGCAGCCAGTGCAAACGGATGAGTCGCGGAGTGACATGTACTCGTTTAGGTTCATTGAAGACCACTCATGCTGCTGCGTTCTGGAGCAGCTGAAGAGGCTTGATAGAGTTAGCTGGAAGCCCAGCTAGTAGAGAGTTGCAGTAATCCAGTCTGGAGAGAACAAGAGCTTGAACAAGGAGTTGAGCTGCATGTTCAGATAAGAAGGGTCGGATCTTTCTGATGTTATAGAGTGCGAATCTGCACAATCAAGCACTTCTAGAAACGTGGTCAGAGAAGTTTAGTTGGTCATCAATCGTTACTCCAAGGCTTTTCACCATTTTGGATGCAGTAATGGTTGCCCCATCCATCTGGATTGAAAAGTTATGGTGTAGAGTCGAGTTGGCAGAAACTACAAGCATTTCCGTTTTTGCGAGGTTCAGCTGAAGATGATGATCTTTCATTGTCAGGAAATATGGAGACCCAAGCGCAAGGGAGAAGTTCAAAGGATTTATTGAAAAGAAATAAATCAACAATTCTGAACTCCTGGGTAGTAAGAAAACAGTCACTCCAAAATAACACAGGCAGTCTGAAATCGACCCTCCTCTGGGCGTTGTAGGACTGATCAAACTCAAAAGACCCTCTTGGGTTAGCAGTAGAAAATTAGGGACAGACCTCAGGGAGCCGAGAAGATGAGACCTCACCTGATCGTGGACTGTGGGCAGAGCAGAGGTGAGCCAGAGCACAGGTGAACGGATGATAAGTGGTAGAATAAACAGCGCAGGACTAGACGAGACGGATAGTAAATGTGTAGATATCTTGAACAGAGAGAACCAGTTGCACACGTAGCTCTTAGAACACAGAATAAATTAACAAGCACAGAACGAGGGAGAAGGGGAGACTAAATAGCTACAATAATCAGGGAGAACAGGTGAGAGGAATGGGGACGGGGAAACAAGCAAATTGATAACAGGTGAAACTGCATATAAATAATAATACACAAGAGGGAGACAGAGAAGTCACAAAAAACCCTGACAGTATTCCCCCCTCTCAAGAAGCGCCTCCTGGCGCACCAGAGGAGAAAGACTGGCGAGAGCGAAGGAAGTCATCGATGAGCGAGCAGTCAAGGATGTCCCGAGACGGTATCCAGCTTCTCTCCTCAGGACCATATCCCTCCCATTCGACCAGAAACTGCTGACCACGACCCCGGCGCCTTACATCAAGCAACCTCCGTACCTTGTAGATAGGGGGACTATCGACAACAATGGGGGGAGAGGGGGAGGGAGGGGAACTATAGGAAGAGTGGAAAATGGGTTTGATACAGGATACATGAAAAACCGGGTGGATGCGTTGCAAATAGGATGGTAGTTTAAGACGGATAGCTGCTGGAATTATGGTCTTATCGATAGTGAACGGACCAATAAAGCGAGGTACCAATTTATGTCACGGGGCTTTAAGGGGAAGATTACGAGTGGAAAGCCAAACCTTTTGCCCACAGACGTAATGAGGGGCACGAGTGCGGCGGCGATTGGCAGAGCGTCGAATATGTTCACCGGAGCGGCGGAGCGCGGACACCGTACTCTCCCAAGTGTGCCTACAGCGTTGTATAAACGCTTAAACCGAAGGAAAAGCGGTCTCTATTTCCTGAGTAGGGAAAAGAGGTGGTTGATAACAGAGACAACAAGAAAATGGTGATAAACCGGTAGACGAGGACGGTAGCGAATTATGCGCGTACTCAGCCCACGGCAATTGTTCACACCACGAAGAGGGGTTACGAGCGGCAAGACAACGAAGTATTCGGTATTCGGTGATTAGCTCTTTCGGTCTGGCCATTAGTCTGGGAATGATACCCTAAAGATAGACCAACAGAGGCCCCAATATGTCTGCAAAACTCTCTCTAGAATTGTGATGTGAATTGCGAACCGCGTTCGAATAGAACATCAACAGGTAACCCGTGAATTCTGAACACGTTGTTAATAATAACTTGCACTGTTTCACGGGTGGAAGGGAGTTTGGGCAACGGGATAAAGTGAGCCGCTTTAGCAATCAACGACAGTGAGAATAACAGTATTGCCTTTTGACGGGGGGAGACCCGTTATGAAGTCAAGTGCAATAAGCCAGTGACGCCATTCTCCGAGCGCGAGACGGATGGCGAGAAGTTCGCGATTACCGACATCATAGTAGAGCTCAGCCGGAGTGAGACGATGCGAAAAGAAAGCGACTCACTGGCGAGCGTTGGCTTTTACTGGGCACATGGAGAAACGATGCCCAGAAACTCGGCAGTAGAGGCACAAACCCAGATGAATGCGCCGTTGTCTATCGGAGGGAGACAGGTGAACCCCTCCCACCTCCATGGGAACTGAGGAGGAAGCACGCCTCTCGAGAGGTTTGGAGTCCTGCGCTGGGGAAACCCCTCTGACGTCAGTGTGTGGAGAGTGAGCGCGTCTACGCATCGCCAGGCGCTTGTCCATCCGGATGGAGAGCTCAATCAGAGAGTCCAGGTCGGCGGGAAGATCGTGAGCGTAGAGTTCATCCTTTAACAGAGAGCTCAACCCATCCAGGAAGCGAGCAGAAAAGGCGGCTTCGTTCCACCCGCAAGTAGTGGAGAGGGTGCAAAACTCAATCGCATAATCGGTTACGGGGCAGTGACCCTGGCGAAGAGTGGATAGAAGATGTGATGCTTCCGGACCATGAACCGAACGATCGAAGACCTTAAGCATCTCTTCTTTAAAGGCGTCAAAGTGAGTACAAATCTCCGACTCGGCTTCCCACAAAGAGGTTCCCCATTTCCTCGCTCTGCCCGACAGGAGAGAGATGACGTATGCGACACGGGCTCAATCTTCAGCATACGTATAGGGCTGCAGGGTAAACACAACCTCACATTGGGTTAGAAAAGCACGACACTGTGTTGGCTCACTCGCGTAAGTGGATGGATTATTGACCCTCGGCTCCGAGGAAAGGCGGGCCGGCTGTGGGGATCCCGGGTTGTGACGTAGCGTGTGAATTTGACTGGATAGGTCCGCTACTTGCGGGGCCAGGCTCTCAACAGCGTGTCTTGCAGCGCTGAGCTCTTCGGCGTGTCTGCCCAACATCGCTCCTTGATGTTCGACCGCAGAGCGGATTGGAGACTCCCTCGCTGGGTCCATGGTTGGCTTGTTAATTCTGTCAGGAAATATGGAGACCCAAGCGCAAGGGAGAAGTTCAAAGGATTTATTGAACAGAACTAAATCAACAATTCTGAACTCCTGGGCAGTAAGAAAACAGTCACTCCAAAATAACACAGGCAGTCTGAAATCGACCCTCCTCTGGGCGTTGTAGGACTGATCAAACTCAAAAGACCCTCTTGGGTTAGCAGTAGAAAATTAGCGACAGACCTCAGGGAGCCGAGAAGATGAGACCTCACCCGATCGTGGACTGTGGGCAGAGCAGAGGTGAACCAGAGCACAGGTGAACGGATGATAAGTGGTAGAATAAACAACGCAGGACTAGACGAGACGGATAGTAAATGTGTAGATATCTTGAACAGAGAGAACCAGTTGCACACGTAGCTCTTAGAACACAGAATAAATTAACAAGCACAAAACGAGGGAGAAGGGGAGACTAAATAGCTACAATAATCAGGGAGAACAGGTGAGAGGAATGGGGATGGGGAAACAAGCAAATTGATAACAGGTGAAACTGCATACAAATAATAATACACAAGAGGGAGACAGAGAAGTCACAAAAAACCCCGACATTCATCCAGTGTGAAATGTCCAACAGGCAGGCTGAGATGGGAGGCTGGAACCGAGGGATCATCAGGATGAAAAGAGAGGTATAGCTGGGTATCATCAGCATAGCAGTGGTAGGAGAATCCATGTCTCTGGATGACTGATCCTAGAGATGACGTGTAGATGGAGAAGAGAAGTGGCCCAAGAACAGAGCCTTGAGGTACCTTAGTGTTTAGATGCTGTAGGTTGGACACTTCTCCCCTCCAAGACACCCTGAATGACCTGTCAGAGAGGTAAGATCTGAACCATTGTATAACAGTGCCCAGTGACTCGAGCGTAGATAGCAGGATCTGGTGGTTGACAGTGTCAAAAGCAGCTGACAAGTCCAGCAAGATGAGGACTGATGATTTAGAGTCTGCTTTAGCCAGTCTGAGATCCTCCATGACCGAGAGCAGGGCAGTCTCAATTGAGTGGCCTTTCTTAAAGCCGGATTGCTTGTTGTCCATGAGATTGTCTAGTTGTCTAGAGACTAGTCTAGTTTTGGGCTGTTGTTTAACATCTATTAGACTTATTTTAAATTTTAATGTAATAATTGAAATCTGTTTGCTGGGATGCTGATGTTCCCACAGCTAAAGCCGCCATGCTGTGTTCCAGACATTTGTCAGGTTCTTGTCCTCAAACTTTTCCAGTGTGAATCTAGTTTCTCACAAATCAAAAGCTTTCTGTGTGTTTTGAAGTGATGTTTGACTGTGAAATAACTGGAATCATTCAGTGTAGAGATATGGAACTGTCATGTGCTCAAAACCTGCCAAATCTGCTTTAGCTGTGTGTTTATCTGAAAATAACAACACCTTACAAAGTTTATCAGCCAATCAGAATCAAGCGTGAAAACAGACTCATATTATAATGTATTTTTTTCTTTATTAAGTAGTTTGTGGACATACAACTGTATGTTAATATATGTTTTATTTAAATATTGTTCTTCTCTTTTCTTCAATCATAGAATCTTGAGAGCAAAATGATCAGATTTCTGAAGAATCAACTGAAAAACTTTAGAAAAATCTTACAACACAAAAACAGACAAGAGTTTATAAAGGAGTTTAATGAGAACAGAAGCATTATCACAGAAGCAGCTCTTGATCTCACACTCTTCTTCCTGAGAGAGATGAAGCAAGATCAAGCTGCTGATACTCTCCAGGGTAAGAGACTCATGGCCATCAGTCAGACTGACACTTACTAATATAGCTGGAAAAGTCAAGACTAAACCTCCCTGTTTCTTTGCTCCTGTGTTTAGATGAGCTGTTCTTCATTAATGAGTTTAAATGTAGCCTGAAGAAGAAATATCAAAGTGTGTTTGAAGGAATTGTTCAGCAAGGAGACTCCACACTTCTGAATACCATTTACACAGATCTCTACATCACTCAGGGTGCGTGTGAACAGGTCAACACTGAACATGAGATCAGACAGATTGAAGCTGCTTCCAGACGTCATCAGTCACTAGAGATACAGGTTGAATGCAAACATTTGTTTGAAGCAGCTGAACAAGACAAGCAGATCAGAACTGTCCTGACAAAAGGAGTTGCTGGCATTGGGAAATCAGTCTCTGTGCAAAAGTTTGTTCTGGATTGGGCTGAAGGGAAAGAAAATCAAGACATCAGCTTCATATTTCCTCTTCCATTCAGAGAGATGAACTTAAAGGAGAAAGAAAGACAAAGTTTAAAAGACCTCATAACTCAGTTTTTCCCAGAGACTAAAGGACTGAACCTTACAAGAAGCACACGACTCAAAGTCCTGTTCATACTTGATGGATTGGATGAATGTCGTCTTCCTCTGAACTTTGCTGGTAATGAGACGTGTCGTGATGTATCTTCAGCAGTCTCTCTGGATGTTCTCCTGACGAACCTCATCAAGGGAAATCTGCTTCCTTCTGCTCTCATCTGGATCACCAGCAGACCAGCAGCTGCCAGTAAGATTCCTGCTGACTGTATCGACCGGCTGACAGAGATACGAGGATTCAATGATGCCCAAAAGGAGGAGTACTTCAGAAAGAGACTCACAGATCAGAATCAGGCCAGAGAAATCATTGATCACATTAAACAGTCAAAGAGTCTCTTTATTATGTGCCACATCCCAGTCTTCTGCTGGATTTCAGCCACTGTTCTCCAGAACATACTGAAACTGAAACACAGGGCTCATGCTGGAACACTGCAGGAATCTCCCAAGACTCTGACACAGATGTACACACACTTTCTCCGCTTTCAGATCCAGCAGAGCAGAAGAAAGTATGATGGAGAAAACACAGCAGATGTCTCCTGGGATCCAAAGCTCATCCTTTCACTGGGGAAACTGGCCTTCCAGCAGCTGGAAAGAAACAATGTGATCTTCTATGAGAGCGATCTGAAAGACTGTGGCATTGACGTCTATATGGCATCGGTGTACTCAGGCATGTGTACCCAGATCTTTAAGGAGGAGACGGGAATCATTCTTGGTACCATGTACTGCTTTCTTCACTTGAGCATTCAGGAATTCATTGCAGCCCTTTATCAACATCTGATTCTAGACAATGACAAGACACAAGCAGAAAAAAACAGAGATGAGTCCATGATTGATTTGCTGAAGACTGCAGTGGACAAGGCTCTGGAAAGTGAGAATGGACATCTGGACCTTTACCTTCGCTTCCTTCTCGGTCTGTCACTCCAGTCCAATCGACAACTCTTACGAGGCCTGTTGACACAGCAGGATGACAGAGACCAGAGCAAAGAGGAAATAATTGCCTACATCAAGCAGAAACTTGAAGGGAATCTGTCTGCAGAGAGATCCATCAATCTGTTCTACTGTCTGAATGAACTGAACGACCAAACTCTGCTAAAAGAGATTCAGTCCCACCTTAGAGAAGGAAGTCTGTCATCTGCTGACCTTTCACCTGCCCAGTGGTCTGCTCTGGTCTTTGTGTTGTTGACCTCAGAGGAGGAGCTGGAGGAGTTTGAGCTTCAGAAATTCCAGAGATCAGACGAGTGTCTCATCAGACTATCAGCAGTCATCAAAACCTCCAAAAGAGCTCTGTAAGTCAAAGTGTTTTTTTCATCTAAGAAAACTTACATTAAACTTTCAAATTAATGTGGGGCTACAAATGATCGTCCTGTGAGTATCAGGCCATGAGTTTGAGACCCCTGCTGTAGAAGCAGCGCACGGCTCCCACACTGCCCCCTATTGACGAGCACTCACAACTACAGCTGTCAAATAAAAGTACAGATACTAAAAAAAATTCATAATCGTATTGTTTTGAGAGCTAGGGTATCGCTATGCTTTTATTATATCGGTACATTGTGCTACACTACTGTTAGTACATACAACCATAATGGTGAAATCTGGTGTCCTTTTCATGAGGGCGCATTGTTAATCTGTGAGGTCCCAGATGACCACATAAACACTGTGTTTGTCCTCTAAACAGACTACATTGCTGTAGTCTCACTGTTCAGTCCTGTGAGAGTTTATCTTCAGCTCTACAATCCTCAAACTGTGTGCTGAGAGAGCTGGACCTGAGTAACAATGACGTGCAGGATTCAGGAGTGAAGAAGCTCTCTGATGGACTGAAGAGTCAACACTGTAAACTGGAGACACTGAGGTAAATGATTCTCCACTCAACAGCAACTACAAACAGATTGGGTTAACAAATATAGAAGCCCCTTTCCCCACTCAGTGTGTTGGCAGATTTATATGGGTGTGATTGTATTCATATTTGTACAAATGTGTGTGTGTGTGTGTGTGTGTGTATAGACAAATGTATTTAAAAGCATTACTGAGTAAAATACAAAAAATGTGTAAAATACTTTTTCTAATATACAGAACTGTATGACTGTATTTAAAGAGTATTTAGATGAATTGTCTATAAATTCTGTACTCATATTTTGTTTATATTATATTGTTGTTTATATTTGCATTTGTTTATTGGAAAGGTTTATTTAAGAATTTGTTAGATGTTCTGGCAATCCTGTCTAAATAAATAAATAAATAAATAAATAAATAAATAACAGTGATGAAGACAAAGTTAACCCTGTGGGGTCTGTAGGGTTTTGGGCACTGGTGAGGTTTTGACCTGCTCTGATGTTTGTACAGTTTGCAGTTTTCCTGAAAACATATAAAAGTCTCATCACAGTCTTATTATCTAAACTGAAGAAGTGTCTTGGTTCATCACTGCTGTTGACATGAGCAGAAACAGCAGTCAGCATCTTCACAACACAAAGAGATGTGTGATTGTCCAACTGTGTGATGTGGACTATTGCTGTGTTTGTAGATTGTCTGGCTGTATGGTGACAGAGGAAGGCTGTGGTTTTCTGGCTTCAGCTCTGACTTCAAACCCCTCACACCTGAGAGAGCTGGATCTGAGCTACAATCATCCAGGAGATTCAGGAGTCAAGCTGCTCTCTGAACAACTGGAGGATCCAAACTACACACTGGACAAACTCAAGTATGTGGAGCAGCACTGATGTCGTAGCGCTGAATGCTCTTAACTCTTTCCTGACAGCCATTTTCATTTGTTTGTTTTTTGTGATTTTTACTTAAATGTGACAGCCCTCTGAATAATCTCTGACCATATGATATATTAAAAATCAAAGATAAATTTAAGAACCACCCTGATATCAAACAACAAACAGGTTTAATCTATTTTCTCAATCGTCTGTTTGTGTTTTATACACACTTAACTGCAGGAAGAATTCATGAAAAATTTAACAATTATTAAAAAAAACTGAAAATATACTTTTTCTAAAAGCTTAAAAAACATTTATATGACTGCAGATTGGTCTGGATTTACTGCTCTCCAACTTAGCAATGTTTGGAGATGATGAAGAGGCATTTGACAGAAGATGAAGATCTCCATCATATTTCAAGTCATTTAACACTGAATTCTGCTTTATTATTGTGCTGCGCTTTTGTCAATTGATCATTGAATGAATCCTTCAGTCTTTATATCTGTCTGTTTCTGTGTTTCCATTCTGTTTTCTGTTTCCACATCTGATCTAAAAGCTCTGTGTCATTCAGAAGCTGATTTGACAGCTCCACACACACTCATGTTGCTTTACTGCAGTTATTAATGCACTGACATCATCAGCCAATCACAATCCAGCATTCAGCACACACTCCACATGTCTTATTGTGTGTGTGTGTGTGTGTGTGTGTCTGTGTGTGTGTGTGTGTGTGTGTGTGAGAGTGTGCATGCGTGTGTGTAGTGACTGAAGGACAATCTGTGTGTGTGTGTGTGTGTGTGTGTGTGTGTGAGAGTGTGCATGCGTGTGTGTAGTGACTGAAGGACAATCTCTGTGTGTGTGTGCGTACGTGTGTTTGTGTGTGCGCGCATACATGCGTGTGTGTGTGTGGGTGTGCATGCATGTGTGTAGTGACTGAAGGACAATCTGTGTGTGTGCGTGTGTGAACGTGTGTTTGTGTGTGCGCGCATACGTGCGTGTGCGAACGTGTGTGTTTTAAGCTGATGTTTGTGTACTGACTGAATGTGAATCTGTGTGTGTTTACAGTCTGGATCATGGAGGAAAAACAAGGATTACAGCAGGACCACGCAAATGTAGGACTACACACACACACTCTTACACACACACACTCTTACACACTCTCTCAAACACACACACCCATGCATACGATTACACAATTAGACACGCACACACACACACACACACACACTTCTTCTCTCTCACACACACACATACACACACAGAGCAGTGAACACATGCGTACACACACACACACTCTCTATCTCTCTCTTTCTTTTTCTCTCTCTCTCTCACACACTCACACGCACACACACACA
>NC_141024.2:55670000-55787500 GCF_052040795.2 Danio rerio
CGCAGGTTTGAAATCTCCCGGGTTTGTGCGCGCAACTACTTGGTTTCGTTAGCATGTCATGGCGAAACACCTAATGACTCGTTATCAAGATGACTCATTTGAAGCACTATGAGTCGACTCTTTTATAGATGAATCAACAGTTTTAAACACTGTACAACAGATTTAAACCCTAGCTGGATACTTAACTTCACCTAGAGCTGTTACAAACTACATGGAAGGGCATTTACAAAAAACCATAATATGGGCTCTTTAAAAAGCAAAAAGATTCCAATGGCGGTGCCTGCTGGTACGTGAAGAATGTGGTCAATACTGACGAACGTCACACTCAGATGTTTGCATATCATCAGCATGCTGTAATCCAATTCTTAAGCAGCAAAAGTCATTTGTAGACTAGTTTGTTGGCCAATTGTAGTCAGTGCAATGCTAAACGTTATTGTTCCACTTTAATTTGTTTGTTTTGTTTCACGTCGCCCCACAGCAACATCTTATAATTTAGAAAACTGTACAATGTTGTATAATAATTAATTACTTTAATAAATTTTTTAATTTCATTCAGCATATTTAAAATTAGAGTCATCCACGTTTTCTGACATACTTTAAATCAGGGTTTCTACAGGTGTCACCAAGTTAAATTTAAGACTTTTAAAGACATTTTTAGGACCATTATGAATGAAATTTTAGACTAAGGATTTTTTCAAACGGCCCAGATGAAAAAATATTTTTATTTGTCCTATCAATAAATATTTATTTTTATATATAATATTTAATAATACAACAATAAATCAACAATAATAATAATGATATTAAAATATTTTAGATATTTCTGATCAAAAGATCTTAAATATTGTGTAAAAACAAAAGAGCTCTACTTGGATCCAGACACTTTTTTACCCAAAATAAAATTTCTATAAAATAAAAAAAAATGAACAAAAGTTTTAAAAACTATAATAAACTAAATTTATACACAACAATATGTCCAGGTCGATATCCTCAGTAGTCCTTACCACTATGATAAATGGAGTTAAAATGTCATTTTTTAAATTAAAAAGTTGAAAGTTTTATTGAGATGGATTGTTGGTGATTGTGTGGCTTTTGGCCAGATTGGGTAGCAAAACATGAACTAAGGAAAATGAAGACTTGTTAAAAAAAGATTTAAGACCTACAACAAAATATTTCAGTAAATTTAAGACTTTTTAAGGCCTAAAATTTTGAGTTGGTCTTTGAGAATGAAAACCAACCTGTTTGTTCCTGCAGATCTTCCTGTTTGACTGTGAATGTTTCTTCAATCTTCACATCTTCACTCTCCTCTTTAATAAACGCCATCTTTATAACAGTGTGGAGATCAGTCGCTTCAGCAGGAGTTTTTCTGTGTTTGGACACTTTATCCTGTTTAAAATGAACAAAACAATAAAACAAATCTGTTTAAAATGAACAAAACAATAAACAGAAACAAAATAACCTATCTTTATATGAGAGTAATTAACAAAAATAAATCTGGTAAGTCAGAGCAAGAAACAATGTAAAGTCAATGGGGACCTCTTTGGGACGTCCTAGCACCCCTGGGGAACAACCTATACCCCCTTTCGGGGTATGTTCTCACTTTGGCTGCAACCCCCTACAGATGTTGTGAATCCCATATTTTTATGTAATTCACAATGGACGCAGTGATTGGTTAAAGTTCAGCTCCATGTTAAGTCAATGGAGAATTTGGGACGTCCTAGCTCCCCAGGGGTACAACATTTACCCGCTTTCGGGGTGTGGTTTGAAGCCTCCTATAACCCTCTCGAGATTTCGCGAATCCCATGTCTCTACGAATTTCATTGTTGGCGCTATGGCGATTTCCGGGAATAGTATCTTACGAGTGTCTAGAAAATGAATGGGAGTCAACGGGGCCCATCTAAGTCAATGGGAAACTTCGGGACGTCCTAGAGCACCCGGGGTGCAACATTTACCCCTTTTGTGGGGTATGGTCTTACACAGGCTATTAATCTCTCCAGGTGTTGTGAATCCCATATTTCTAGGAAATGCACACTTGGCGCTATGCTGCGTCAAACTTCGGCTCAATGTTACGTCAATATATGATAGAGGTAAAGTTGGTTTTATATTCCCACATTCGTTCATTTAGAAGTCTCTATATTGTTTACCATGTTACTTTGAATATTCGATCGGAATTAGCATGCAAGTGTGGCTTGAAAACAAAATTAACACTGTTTTTTTGACTGTGAACAATGATGTACTTTGATAGTCATTGAGTGCTAATATGATTTCACTGTTTAGAGTTTGCAAATACTTTAAAGAAATTATATTATTAAAGGGAAACTCCGAATGTGTGAATATAAAACCAACTTTACCTCAGTGATTTATACTTAGCATAGAATGACATTTTGCTATTTAACAAATTAAACCTTTATTAAAACACTTAAAACACACATGTATGTTGTTCAAACAATAGCCCCCGATTACTGTAAAATAGTACTTCGTTTTAAAATAATAGTCAACAGCAGATACATAATATCGGAAGAAAAACCTGAAACTTTATTCAATTAGTTTATATTCGTGTAAAAGTTGTAAAACAAACCTTTCTCCAGTTGAATTGCAGCGCGGACGCGGCGCAGCCTTATGACGTCACACACCACGCCAAAATAGAAGTCTTTTCTGTTCAGCTTTTTTTTTTTGCCACTTACTGTTGCAGTCAGGACATGATAAATTTCTCCCTCGTTTTTAACTTCACACAACATATCTGCTATCTCTCTCACTACAGAGACATTCAGTATTTGAAGTTGATCAAAACTTTTCATCCAAACATTACCACAATTTAAAAAAAACTTGTTTAATCCACTAAGTCTTTTTTTTTTTTTTTGCAAAAAGTTTACATCCCAAAACAGGGAGCAGTCAACATCGCAAGGCATATTTACTATTAAAATAAATAAAATACATAAAAATTGTTACAACTGCAACAAGGAGCAAGGAGCAGTACAAAAGATCTGCATCAAAGGACAAACAAAACATTCTAACAATAAATATGCTGAAAATGAAGTACAGAGAGCTTCAGTTATTTTACTTTGATTTCTGAAGTATTTAAAGCTTTGAGCCACTTTCTTTACCTCAGAAAGAAAACATCTAAAAGAGGGTCTGCACTTTTTCCACTTACAGCAATGAATATGACATTTACCCATTAGTAAAATAAAGTTCACTACATCAGAGAAAGAAATCAGCTTTGTAAAATAAAATATCTTCTAGAACGATAAGGGGGACCTGAAATCATCTTTAATGAAAGCCAAGTATAAATCGGAATTTAAAAGTAAAATCACAATTAAAAAATAAGTGATTGAGTGTTTCTTGAAGATTTGAGCAGATCTACACTTGTCAACAAAGTTAATCTTTTTTGAATAAACTCATTCACAGGATATATCCTGAATACAATTCTGTAATGAGTTTCCTTAACCCTCAGGTGCTACAGGATATTTAAGATAAAAGGTAAAAGCTTTATCTTCCATTAAGGGTTCAACAACTCCTAGATGATAACACTTAAAACTACCCATAATAAGCGTTTGAATTCTTTGTAAATAAGCTTGTTGTTACATTTACTATCAAAAGTATCAACATTTGATATTTTTAAAGACGGAAGAGAAGTTGCATATGTACATGGGGGATCAAAATAATTCCTTTAAATTAACCTAAAAAAAGCAATATGTATAGCCTCGCAAATTTCAGTATAAACTTTATCTGTGATTTTAAATCTATATTTATTTAAAAATTCAATATGAGATAGTAGCAGTCCATTTTTGTCTAACAAATCATTAATAAATATAATGCCTTTATTGTACCAGTCACTTCTAAACAATGATTTTCTGTTAATAATAACAGCCCAATTATTCCAAAGAGTGGATTTATGAGGGGGGAAATTATGGGTAAATATCTCTTTCCAAAGAAGTGGTGCTTGCTTATGAAAATTAGACAGCTTCAAAGGAAGTTTTGAACAATCATAATCACATCTTAATACAAATTCATGGCCACCATTTTTTTAAACAAATTATTTGGGATATGATACCATATTGAATAAGGCTTAGCTAAACACTCTTTTAAACATTTAACTCTAAAAGTGCTATGAAGACATTCAAAATCGATAGCTTTCAAACCTCCATATTCATACTCTTTGACCATATGATTCTTACGTAAATAATGTGTTTTATTTTTACAAATAAATGTAAAAAATGTTAAATTAATAGATTTAACTATTTTGGGAGGAGTATATAAAGGATAAGTTAAATATATAATTTTAGATAATCCCAGTCAACAGAATTTTACCCTATATGGAAAGGTCTCTAGCTAGACAATGATTTAGGGATTTTTTCACGCCATCCATTTTAATATTAAAATTTGCACATTCTCTATTAACAGAATATTTGGTGATGGTAACTCCCAAGCATTTAACTTCTTCTTTTACTTGAATACCCTCTAACTCTCTTAAAGTACAATTCTGAATAGTTGATATTCCACATTTTCTTAGGTTTAAGGTGAATTCAGAAGCTTTAGGAAACAGAAACTTTGACAAGAGCTAAAAGGAGCACCTCCCTATTCTTAAGAATTAATAGAGTGTCATCAGCAAACTGACTTAAAGTAAAAGTCCTACCAAGTATATTAATACCTAGTGTACTCTGATTTTTTTTTAATATAATGACATAAGTTCAACAGCTATATTAAAAAGTAAAGGTGAGATGGGACATCCTTGATGGATTAATCTTTTGATGTAAACTCTAGGAGATGATCCTGAATTCAGTGATTTACTACTGAATATATCAGTATAGAACATGGAAATTACCCTACAAAAGCTCGGACTAAACCCAAAAGTTTCTAAAGACTTTCTAAAGACAAAAAAGGATGCTCAAGGGTATCAAATGCCTTGAAAAAGTCTAGAAATAGAAATAAACTTGTCTGAGGAATTAAATAATCGAGCATATCAAGTATCATTCTGAATAATTCTCCCTTTAATACATTAAAAATAAAAGATAATACAATAAAAAATAAATTTAATACAATAAAAGCTGATTGTGTTTTATTAATTATCTCACATTTTTTGAGTCTATTGGCAAATACATGAGAGACCAATTTAAAATCATTGGACAAAAGAGTTATGGGTCTCCAATTATTTAAAAATAATTTGTCTTTGCTTGGCTCTGGAACTAAAATTATTAAAATCTGCTTCATAGAAGTCGATAGTTCTGCTTTGTCTTTACTTTTCTTAAGTGCTTCAAACACTAAAAATCTCATCTCTGGCCAAATATGTTTATAAAACTCAACTGTAATTCCGTATATGCCTGGATTTTCCATTGGACATTTTAGAAATAGCAACATCAAGTTCAGAGATAACAATGTCAGATTCCATCATTTCACGGAAGCTGTCATCTATAATAGGAACTTTATCTTTTAAAAAGGAAAAGAAAAAGTCACAATCACTCTCATTAAATTTTGACTTATATAATAATATGAATAGATGTGATCATCAATCAAAGTTTTCTCTTCACTTACATCGTTATCTATGCTACGTTTATTAATAGTTTTTGAAGCTTGCCTATGCTTTACTAAATTTAAAAAAATATATGAAGAATTTTTCTCCCCCTCCTCTATCCATTTCACTCTAGATTGTAAAGCTCCTTTAGCTTTCTCTGTATAGTAGTCATCCAACTCTGATGGCAAAATACGAAGTTCATTTTGTTCAATATCTCCAAGAAAATCTTTATCACCACAATCATTTAATCTAGATAAAACTGTTAACTGTCTTTTTTTTTCTAACAGAGGAAAACAATAGCTCATTACAGCAGAGCCATTTTTAACTTGCTTTATTTTTAATTTGAGAAAAGCATGTGGCAAAAGAAAAAGAAAACCAAGCGGCAAATAGGGAGAAAAGCATTTTCCAAATGCTTATTTAAAAAGCTGTTTAAAATGTGTTTTGTGATTTATTAATACAATTTTTTACTGTTTGATTAATAAGCCTTTAAAACATGAATTAAATAAAAATACAGTAATAAAAGTGTCTATTTATTTATACATTTAAAATGTTTTTGTAATGCATTGTTTTATTGCCTAATTAAATGACTTTTAACCCTCTGGGGTCTGAGGGTGTTTTGGGGCTCTGGAGAAGTTTTGATATGCACTGACATTTGTGTTGTTTTCAGTATCTTAAAAACATTTTAATGGCTACTGTGTGATAACACTGTAAACAGCACAAGTTGGTTTACAATAATACCTAAGCAGCATGTTTGTATGTGTTTGTGTTTTTGAGAAAGAAACGTTTATGCGTGTTTAGTGAAAAACAAAAATTTTGAAATCCCTGAAACAAGGCCGTGAAACACACAGAGAACATTTGTGCACAAGACTTTTGAGAACTGGATCTGGTAGTCTAGTGTTTTTGCTTCAAAATGATGTGAGAAACATCTTGTTCACTTACTCACAAAAAAACAATTCTATGAATTAAAATTTCTAAGTCACTTCCTGTGTGAAAATAGTTTATGCGAGAAGGCGTGAACTATCATTACTATGCAGTGAGTAACACCAGAGAAGACAAAGACCTGCATAATGAGCCATCAGACAGGTATGTGACTAAGAGTTTCAAGAAAGAATCTGAGAAAAAAAAAGTTTATTTATATATTTTAATTTTTATATTGTTTATTTTTATATTATTTTTATATTGTGCTTCTTCACCCGTGTAGCATGCCATCGTTCAAACAAAATAAGTAACTATAATAAAGCTTGTCGTTTGATGCCATGTCTCGGGGAGCGTTTACATTATCACCTGGCTGGCTCACCTCAGTTCATTTCCATATGAAATGCGCCTTCACTGCGGGCGGGATCACGTTCGCTGTAATGAGGCGACAGGAGAATCAGTACCTGCCCTTACTTTTATACGAATTACTTGAAAGATTATTTGTTTTCGACTTATATTGGTTAATGCAAAAGTAGACATATCAAGCTTTCTTTAGAAACATCTCACATGTTTCTTTGTCGAGTATTTGCTGAGTTTCAGTTCATTTTAATGACGTGTTTTTCCTGACACAGTCTACTGTTGCGCGCTCCTCATGCAGGCTGTTTGTAATGTCAAAGCATCGTGGGCCTGGTCGCAATAACTCTAATGAGCTCAGACTGAGAAGCTAGACATAGCGTTGCTTTCATACTGATTACTTTATCAAACAATATTTGTTTTCAACATGCATAGCTGCGTTTAAAAGTAGACACTTCAAGCTTTATAAAGATATGTGTCTCGTGTCTGGGTGTATTGTTTTCGCGGAGTTGCAGTGCATTTTGCTGACTAGTTTCTAAAAACAGTTCACGGAGAGAGAAAAGACAGAATGCCTACACTGTTTATTATCCTAGATTTGCAAAAGCACACACATTTGTTTTTGTTGTGAGTGTACACATTTAAAAAGTAGACACCTAACAGATTCGATTGATGTATTGATCTTATCTGCACTGTTAAAAATTGTCCCGTTAAAAAACAGTAAAATACTGGCAGCTGCAGTTGCCAGCAATGTACTGTTATTTTACAGTATGTTGCTGTAAAAATACATGGACTACATTGATTTACACAATACTCAAGTGAACTCATTTTGCTCACTGAAAGCAACTGCCTCAACTTGGTCAACTGCTGATTGAGTTTATGAAGTAATGTGTTAATGATAACTTATTTTAGTTAATTAGAAAAGTTCGGTTTAACTCTAATGTCTTATTTTTCACAACAGCACACATACATGTAAATCTGGAATCACCAGAGAGATTCTGACTGCATCAGCAACTAAACAGCCGCTATCTTTAAATAGAGAAACATACAGAATAACATCAGCAGTTCATTGTTCATCTTTAACTCATACACTGGCTCTACTCTCCTCCACAACGGTGACAGACAGAAGAAATTAGCTTCAGGTTTTACAGTAAAATACTGTTTTTTCCTTGATTTAACGGTAATCTACTGGCAGCTGTGGTTGCCAGCAATATACTGTTTTTTTACAGTCTACTTCCGTCGTGTAAATTAACAGTATATTACTGTTATAATACATTTTTACACTGTGTTTTTACCTCTCACACCTTTAACCCTTTAAACCCCAGAGCATATACTTCAGTTTTTATTGAAGTGTCCACACTACTGAGTGTTCAAGAAACATGTAGCAAAGCTGAAGTAAATTCATTAATTAACTAATTAAATGGTAATTGAGGATTAACAATGAACAAATGAAGAAATACTGAAGGGAAAAAACAAGAACAGAACATACAAAACTTTAGTCACAGCTTTATAATGAAATAACCTGAAGAACAACAAATGATTAAATCATTTAAATGATCAGCGGATGATTAAACAACTCTACAAACATCATCACCAGCTACACTTATTACTTAATACATGTATTTTTGTATAACATCTACTAAAGTTCTTCTTGAGAAAAAGTGAAAGTTTTACGTCACCATCATGGAGAACAGAGTTTGCTTTAGTTGGGCTCTTAGCCCTGTCATTATTAACATTTATATATCTTGGCTGCTGCAATTGTTAAGAACTTTGTTTAAAAAGCTCATTTGTTGTGGCAAGCCAGCCAAAAACCTAAATAAGATCTGGTGATGTTCATGTTGCTATTAAATGGCAGAGTCTGTTCTCATTTCGTATAATAAAATTTACTGCTCCTATTCAATGTTAAATCTACTGTTTAACATTATATATCAGTCTGTGGCAATGATTTCTGCAAGTTTTTAAGAATATCTTGGACAATAACACTGCTCTATGGTGTAAATCGCACTCAAACAGACATCATTAATCAGCGTATCAACCTCAATAATGGTGACAACTAACATAATTAACAGTTTAACTCACAAACAGGCAACTGAAAGTCTAAACATAAACAAAAGCAGAATCAAACATAAATAAAGAAAAGTGTGAGACCATTATACAACATTTATTATTACCGCAATGCATGCTGGGATATTTGTACCGTGCCACTCCCAGCATGCATTGCAGCATGAAACATTTGAGATGTTACCATTGTTGAGATACAAGGTCAGATTCATGAGGTCTGAGTGTGTATGTGTCATAACTGAACTGGTTTTATATGTTATTTCTTAACTGTTAAGCAATTACGGAGGTATCTTTACTGTTTCCACTTCTCATTAATTAAATTAATATCTGCAACTAAGCATAAAATCTATTGCATGAGGCCCTTCTTCCAGATTTATACCAAAACATTTATCAGAATTAATTTCAGACAAATAGATTTCTCTATTTATTGACTTCCCAACTTGATTGCTATATTACAACCATTTTGTTAACTCTTTATTATAGTAATTGGAGAGTCTGAATTAATAGGTTCAAGGGTGAAAAACCCAACTAAATCAGCCCCTCACTCCATTACGGTGACACAAAAAACACCTTAATTTCTGTTGGATCTCAATGAGAATAGTATGGAAGTCAAATCAGTCAGTAATAAGTGTGTGTCTGCTGTTGTTTGTGGAGTTGTTTAATGATCCTCTGCTGAGACTGAAGCTGTTTTATTTTATTTTATTTTATTTAATGTTGTAACTCAAGTCACTGTTTGTGTTTTTTGTTTATTTTCTTCAGTAATTGTAATTATTAACAGCAGGTGTTCATCAGTGTCTGAATTCACTCATTAGTGTTCATTAAAACTGTCAGGTGAACTATATTAGTGAACTAGTGTATGAAATAGTGAACAAGGACACAAAGCGTGATTTCAAACAAAGACTTTAAAACATCGAATCTGAACTCTGTTAGCTCAGTTTTCTGCAGTTGGTTACTTTCTCGAAAAAAAATGTTACCCAGAAAGCACTGTTTTTAACAGAATATTACTGTTTTAGTGAAAAAACATTTTTTTACCGTAGAATCTGACCGTTTTTTAACAGCAATTTTTTACAGTGTGTACGATCAAAACTGAAAGTGTAATTTAGGTTCATTTCAGCTCAATGAGGTAAAAACTTGTCAGAACGCGTATACGCTGTCTTCGACCCCAGGGGGTTAAAAACACAATTTAAACATATCTATTTATTTGTCCATTTAAATTGTGATTTATGTATATACATTTTTATGCTGGGCGAAGCAGTGGCGCAGTAGGTAGTGCTGTCGCCTCACAGCAAGAAGGTCGCTGGTTCAAGCCTCGGTTCAGTTGGCGTTGCTGTGTGGAGTTTGCATGTTCTCCCTGCATTCACGTGGGTTTCCTTAGGGTGCTCCAGTTTCCACCACAGTCCAAAGACATGTGGTACAGGTGAATTGGATAGGCTAGAGTGTGTGTGTGTGTGTGTGTGTGTGTGTGTGTTCCAGACATGGGTTGCGGCTGAAAGGGCATCCGCTGTGTAAAAACTTGCTTGATAAGCTGGAAGAGTAGCAACATAAAACAGGAATTGTAGCAACATAAAACAGGAATTGCATTGGCCAGGAATGGGACCCAGGTCTCCCACGTGGCAGGCAAGAATTCTACCACTGAACCACCAATGCTGATATGCTCATACTGCTGTCCTAGTGGGGTGTGATTGCTGCAAGGCTGATACCCAGAGCTGGAAGAGCAGCTACACAAAACAGGAATTGCATTGGCTGGGAACCGGGCCCAGGTCTCCCACGTGGGAGGCGAGAACTCTACCACTGGACCACCAATGCTGATATGCTTATACTGCAGCCCCAGTGGGGTGTGATTGCTGCAACGCTGTTACCCAGAGCTGGAAGAGTAGCAACACAAAACAGGATTTGTAATGGACGAGAATCGGACTACGGTCTTCCGCGTGGCAGGGTGAGAAATCTACCACTGAACAACCAATGCTGATATGTTTAAGCTGCAGCCCTAGTGGGGTGTGATTGCTGCAAGGCTGATACCCAGAGCTGGAAGAGTAGCAACACAAAACAGGAATTGCATTGACCGGGAATCGGACCCGGGTCTCCCGCGTGGCAGGCAAGAATTCTACCACTGAACCACCAATGCTGATAAGCTTATGCTACAGCCCTAGTGGGGTGTGATTGCTGCAAGGCTGTTACCCAGAGCTGGAAGAGTAGCAACTCAAAACAGGAAAAGCATTGGGTGGGAATTGGACCCGGGTCTCGCGTGTAGCAGGCAAGGTTCCTACCACTGAACCACCAATGCTGACCTATGTTGTTCCTTGCCTTTGTATTGTGTGAGTGCTAAAGGGCCGTCAACCAGAGCTGAAAAAGGAGCCACACAAAACTGCATTTGTATTAGCCAGGAATCGACTCAAGGTCTCCCGCGTTGCAGGCGAGATTTCTACCACTGAACCAGCAATGATGATATGCTTATACTCCAGCCCTAGTGGGTTGTGATTGCTGCAAGGCTGTTACCCAGAAATGGAAGAGTAGCAACACAAAACAGCACTTGCATTGGCCGGGAATCGGACCCGGGTCTCCCGCGTGGCAGGCGAGAATTCTACCACTGAACCACCAATGCTGATATGCTTACACTGCAGCCCTAGTAGGGTGTGATTACTGCAAGGCTGTTACCCAGAGCTGGAAGAGTAGCTACACAAAACAGGAATTGTAATGGACGGGAATCGGACCATGGTCTTCTGTGTGGCAGGCAAGCAATCTACCACTGAACCAACAAAGCTGACTTGCTTATACTACAGCCCTAGTGTGGTGTGATTGATGCAAGGCTGTTACCCAGAGCTGGAAGAGTAGCAACACAAAACAGGAATTGCATTGGCCGGGAAACAGACCTGGGTCTCCCGCGTGGCAGGCAAGAATTCTACCACTAAACGAGCAATGCTGATCTATGTTGTTCCTTGCCTTTATGTTGTGTGAGTGCTAAAAGGCCATCAACCAGAGTTGACACAGGAGCCACTCAAAAATGCTCATGTTTTAGCCAGGAATCGACTCTATGTCTCCTATGTGGCAGGCGAGCATTCTACCACTGAACCACCAATGCTGATATGCTTATTCTGCAGCTCTAGTGGGTTGTGATTGCTGGAAGGCTGTTACCCAAAGCTGGAAGAGTAACAACACAAAACAGGAATTGGAATGGACGGGAATCGGACCAGGGTCTTCCGCGTGGCAGGCGAGAAATCTACCACTGAACCACCAACGCTGATATGGTTATTCTGGGGTGTGATTGATGCAAGGCTGTTTTTCCAGAGCTGGAAGAGTAGCAACACAAAACCACACTTGCATTGTCCGGGAATCGGACCTGGGTCTCCCGCATGGCAGGTGAGAATTCTACCACTGAACCACCAATGCTGATATGCTTATACTGGATCCCTATTGGGGTGTGATTGCTGCAAGGCTGTTACCCAGAGCTGGAAGAGTAGCAACACAAAACAGGAAATGCATTGGCCAGGAATCGGACCCGGGTCTCCCGCGTGGCAGGCAAGAATTCTTCCACTGAACCACCAATGCTAACCGATGTTGTGTTTTGCCTTTTTGTTGTGTGAGTGCTAAAAGGCTGTCAACCAGAGCTGGAAGAGTAGCTACACAAAACAGGAATTGCATTGGCCGGGAATAAGACCCAGGTCTCCCACGCGGCAGGTGAGAATTCTACCACTGAACCACCTATGCTGACCGAAGTTGTTTTTTTGGCTTTGTGTTGTGTGAGTACTTAAAGGCCGTCAACCAGAGCTGAAAAAGGAGCCACACAAAACCACACTTGTATTAGCTGTGAATTGACTCTAGGTCTACTCTGTGGCAGGCGAGGATTCTGCCACTGAGCCATCAATGCCTACCGACATAGTTTTTTGCCTTTGTAGTGTGTGAGTGCTAAAAGGCCGTCAAACAGAGCTGAAAAAGGAGCCACAAAAGAACGCACTTGTATTAGCCAGGAATCGACTCTAGGCCCACCGCGTGGCAGGTGAGAATTTTACCACTGAACCACCAATGCTGATATGGTTTTACTACAGCCCTAGTGGGGTGTGATTGCTGCAAGGCTGATATCCAGAGCTGGAAGAGTAGCAACACAAAACAAGATTTTCATTGGCCGGGAATCGGACTCGGGTCTCCCGCGTGGCAGGCGAGAACTCTACCACTGAGCCACCAATGCTGACCCATGTTCTTCCCTGCCTTTGTGTTGTGTGAGGGCTAAAAAGACGTCAACCAGAGCTGAAACAGGAGCCACACAAAACCGCGCTTGTATTAGTCGGGAATCGACTCAAGGTCTCCCGCGTAGCAGGCGAGAATTCTACCACTGAACCACCAATACTGATATGCTTTATTGCGCCCCTAGTGGGGTGTGATTGCTGCAAGGCTGTTACCCAGAGCTGGAAGAGTAGTAATACAAAACACGAACTGCATTGGCTGGGAATCGGACCCGGGTCTCCCTCTTCGCAGGTGAGAATTCTACCACTGAACCACCAATGCTGAAATGCTTATTCTGCAGCCCTAGTGGGGTGCGATTGATGCAAGGCTGTTACCCAGAGCTGGAAGAGTAGCTACACAAAACAGGAATTGTAATGGATGGGAATCGGACCAGGGTCTTCTGTGTGGCAGGCAAGAAATCTACCACTGAACCACCAATGCTGATAAGCTTTTACTGCAGCCCTAGTGGGGTGTGATTGCTGCAAGGCTGATACTCAGAGCTGGAAGAGCAGCAACACAAAACAAGAATTGCATTGACCAGTAATCGGACCCAGGTCTCCCGCGTGGCAGGCAAGAATTCTACCACTGAACCACCAATGCTGATATGCTTATGCTACAGCCCTAGTGGGGTGTGACTACTGCAAGGGTGTTACCCAGAGCTGGAAGAGTAGCAACACAAAACAGGAAATGCATTGGCTGGGAATTGGACCCGGGTCTCGCGCGTGGCAGGCAAGGTTTCCACCACTGAACCACCAATGCTGACCCATGTTCTTCCTTGCCTTTGTGTTGTGTGAGTGCTAAAAGGCCGTCAACCAGAGCTGAAAAAGGAGCCACACAAAACTGCATTGTTATTAGCCAGGAATCGACTCAAGGTCTCCCACGTGGCAGGCGAGATTTCTACCACTGAATCAGCAATGCTGATATGCTTATACTGCAGCCCTAGTGGGTTGTGATTGCTGCAAGGCTGTTACCCAGAGATGGAAGAGTAGCAACACAAAACAGGAATTGCATTGGCCGGGATTCGGACCCGGGTCTCCCGCGTGGCGGGCGAGAATTCTACCACTGAACCACCAATGCTGACCCATGTTCTTCCTTGCCTTTGTGTTGTGTGAGTGCTAAAAGGCCGTCAACCAGAGCTGAAAAAGGAGCCACACAAAACTGCATTTGTATTAGCCAGGAAGCGACTCAAGGTCTACCGCGTGGCAGGTGAGAATTCTACAACTAATCCACCAATGCTGATATGGTTTTACTGCAGCCCTAGTGGGTTGTGATTGCTGCAAGGCTGTTACCCAGTGCTGGAAGAGTAGCAACCAAAATCAGAAGGTGCATTGGCCGGGAAACGGACCTGGGTCTCCCGCGTGGCAGGCAAGAATTCTACCACTGAACGACCAAAGCTGACCCATGTTGTTTCTTTGCCTTTATGTTGTGTGAGTGCTAAAAGGCCGTCAACCAGAGCTGAAAAAGGAGCCACACAAAAATGCATTTGTATTAGCCAGGAATCGACTCAAGGTCTCCCGCGTGGCAGGCGAGATTTCTACCACTGAACCAGCAATGCTGATATGCTTATATTGCAGCCCTAGTGGGTTGTGATTGCTGCAATGCTGTTACCCAGAGCTGGAAGAGTAGCAACACAAAATAGGAACTGTAATGGAGGGGAATCTGACCAGGGTCTTTCACAAGGGAGGCGAGAAATCTACCACTGAACCACCATTGCTGATATGCTTATTCTGCAGCCCTAGTGGGGTGTGATTGATGCAAGGCTGTTACCCAAAGCTGGAAGAGTAGCAACAAAAAACAGCACTTGCATTGGCCGGGAATCGGACCCGGGTCTCCCTCGTGGCAGGCGAGAATTCTACCACTGAACCACCAATGCTGATATGCTTGTACTGCAGCCCTAGTGGGGTGTGATTGCTGCAAGGCTGTTACCCAGAGCTGGAAGAGCAGCAACACAAAACAGGAATTGCATTGGCCGGGAATCGGACCCGGGTCTCCCTCGTCGCAGGCGAGAATTCTACCACTGAACCACCTATGCTGACCGATGTTGTTTTTTGGCTTTGTGTTGTGTAAGTGCTAAAAGGCAGTCAACCAGTGCTGAAAAAGGAGCCACACAAAATCGCACTTGTATTAGCCGAGAATCGATTCTAGGTCTACCATGTGGCAGGCGAGAATTCTACCACTGAACCACCAATGCTGATAAGCTTTTACTGCAGCCCTAGTGGGGTGTAATTGCTGCAAGGCTGTTACCCAGAGCTGGAAGAGTAGCAACACAAAAAAGGAATTGCATTGGCTGGGAATCAGACACGGTCTCCGGCATGGCAGGTGAGAATTCTACCACTGAACCACCAATGCTGATATGCTTATGGTGCAGCCCTAACGGGGTGTGATTGCTGCAAGGCTGTTACCAAGAGCTGGAAGAGTAGCAACACAAGAGAGGAATTGCATTGGACAGAAATCGGCCTCGGGTCGCCCGCAAGGCAGGCAAGAATTCTACCACTGAACCACTAATGCTGACCCATGTTCTTCCTTGCCTTTGTGTTGTGTGAGTGCTTAAAGGCCTTCAACCAGAGCTGGAAGAGGAGCCACACAAAACAGCAATTGCATTAGCAGGGAATCGAACCCAGGTCTCCCACATGGCAGGCAAGATTTCTACCAAAACCACCAACGTTGATATGGTTATGCTACTGCCCTAGTGGGGTGTGATAGCTGCAAGGCTGTTAGCCTTCCAGCTGGAACAGTAGCAACACAAAACAAGAATTGCATTGGTCGGGAATCAGACCCGGGTCTCCTGCATGGCAGGCGAGAATTCTACCACTGAACCACCAATACTGACCAATGTTGTTTCTTGCCTTTGTGTTGTGTGGCTGCCACAAGGCTGTTACTTGCAGCTGGAAGAGTAGCAACACAAACGAGCAACTGCATTGGCCGGGAATCGGACCTGGGTTTCCCGCCTGGCAGGGGAGAATTCTACCACTGAGCCTCCAATCCTGAAACACATGTTCTCCTGCTGAAGGATTCGGATTTCTGCTTTCCAATCTGTCTCATCATGGACCAACGTTTATCCTTTTTTCATCATCTTGTTACTTATGATTTTTTTTTATTAAATATAATTATATGATCATTTGAATGAGTATTTACTGTGAAATGATTTTAATTAATGAATAAGTTAACACATTGCTTAATATAAGAATGTTCAGTGCATTTGCCTGTCTCTTTATAACTTTTTTCAGAAGCCACCAAACTAGGTCAGAGGTCACAGAGACCTTAAGTGGAACTGAGGGCTGAGGACTGGAATCAAATGTCTCTATTGTTATTTCTATGAGTTAATACTATCTAAAATGTCTAAAGTGATTTTGCTGTTTTTACGGTTAATTATTTTAAAGTGATTCTACTTTTTATTCAAGATAGACTTTGTATAGTAAGATTATAACTGCCTGAATGTAGATTATACAAATTTTTAACCAGTTTTGATAAAGATGGCTGAGAGTACACTCAGCCTTGAATAAGAAACAGATTATACTTTAGGTGTGTGTTCTATTTGATTGTTGATCCATTTCACAGGTCTGGAGTCAGCTTCAATCAGTCTAAGGGATGTCTGACATTTATGCTTAAAGGTGCAGCAGGTGATTATCTTCAGAAACAATTTTTGTTCTGGTTGAAAGTCTCGTCATAGTCCAATAGTAATGATTACAGCAAATTATCTAAATGTGTTTATATGTATTTTTTTATCCTGGGTAAAGCATAAACCTAAAAAAATGTTCATCCAATTAAATAGAGTCGGACTATAATCTCCCATAATTCCGATAAGCAGGTCAGGCTGTCTGTCAGCAAATGTAGATTCGGACTTCTGCGCATCTGTTCACGCAGATACGCCATTAGCGTGTGTGCTTTTATATTAACTTTGGTCATTTTTGAACAATGATAGCCTTCCTATACAGTTTATCGCTACACTGAATATTCACTCTGAAATAGCATGTAAGTGTGGTTAAGTAATAAATGTAATTCCTGCATGGCGCTGGCACTAACTAACTGGCAAATGACATGAACTAGTGGGGTTGTCTGTCTGCTGTTGTGACGCGGTGCGCGCGTTCGCGATTTCAGGGGGTGTGGCTTTAAATCACAGTCCCTCGCCGCCGTCCAAAGATAATATGCTAAGCGGTTAGCATTTTGGCAGATCACCTACTGCACCTTTAAGATATTGTTCAGAATATACGCACAAACCCCACGTGGAAATTCACCTAGTCTATCTGTGTTTTAACCAATCAGGCTATAACACCTATATGTATGACGCAGTTAATGACGTTATGTGAGAGTATAATTGTTATTGATTGGTGATTGTAAGCAGAGCGGCCTAGGAACTCATTGCGAGAGTTGAAGCTGGTTTCAGCTGATGAAACTGCAAACTATCTTCTGTAAACTTGATTTATTTATTTAAATCTCTGACTCTGGCTCTTTTTTATATACCTGACTGGTCATTCTTTGGGTTAAACTGTATACTATCCCTACAGTTTTGATGGACGCGTGGCACTTGTTTACTGGTGACACCATTGATCAATCAACAAAAAGAAATGTAGAAAGATTTAAAATATTATAGACTAGGGATGGTCTGTGGAGTAGTGGGTAGTAACGGAAAGCTGTTGGGTTCTCATTCAGACGTGAATGAAAGGCAAAATTTTGTGGTAGCTTTGTGTGGAATCCCCTTGTCAGCTGGTGCATTTTGCGGTACACCTATAACGATAGTAATAAGTATAACAGTAGTTGAGGGGTGTACCTCCTCCACCCAGAGTTAAGTACTCAGTGACGGGTGTGTAAGAGGCTTTTAGGACATTCTCGGGGATAAAACTTGGACTGGTTTTTATTTAGTAGTGGACTAAATTAACCCGAGATTGTAATTAGTTCCACCACTGCTATCTTGCTGTTTCACAGACAAAAGGGCCCGAATCCTAAGAATAGAGTAGGTCAGATTATTAGGGAAAGAAATAGTTAAATAAATAAATAAATTCTTAAATAACATCTTAATCGGTATCCATTAGATAGTAGTGGCCACAAAAGTCAGACAAGAAACCTAGAAATATTAGGGCGAGGTTGATTGATCAATGATGCACCAGGAGCAATCCCGAAAAAAATATGACCCTAACTGGATTGGACCGATCTGGACAGTATCCACATCTTGGGATGGTTTGCAGATTAATCAAGCAAAAGCTAAGCGCTGTTAGTAAGATTTCATTCTCAATTTCTTGTTGCTTTTGGTGTTAAACTCTGATATAAAAAGAAACAGATGAGAGCAGAATGCAGTAAATGGCTCAGCTAAGCTCTTAGGTTTAAAATGATTTTAGAACCGATTTTAAGATAAAAAATGCCTTTGGCAATTAATTGTCAATGAAAAGCTAAAATCTAAATATTGAGTGTCTAGTAGCCAAAAACTAAGCACAGAAACTGACAGTAACATTATGGGAGTAAAGAATAGCGTATGTTTTGTCTTAGAAGATAAGATTCTGTGTGAGTGCACTGCTATCTTGATTTAGCCCTCACCATGACTTTTGACTTTTGGCTGTAAAAGTAACAGAGACATGTCTGTATAAAAAATGTGCCATGTAAGTCTGTGCAAACAAGCAGCTTTATGGTTGGATTTAAATATTTTTAGTAATATATAAGTAACATAAATGGGGGTTGAAATAATACTTTGATGGATGCAGTTAACCCCTGAAAGATCTAAAACTGTTGTTGACTGTAACAGCATTACTTTGAAAAAGCATGTCAACTCTGTTTTATATGTTTTAGGACGGGCTTGAGTAAAAGATTACAATAAAATTATGTTATTGAAGTTAATGTTATGTTTAATGTATGTTTAAATTGAGTAAACATAGATTAACAGTTCTGGATTGCTCAAAACTCTCTTTCTCTCTTATTAGATATCAGCTATGAGCTGCTATCTGCCTGTTCCATGAAAACTGATAATCACAGTGTTCAGTTGGAAATGACATTATGTCAGAGTATAATTGTTATTGATTGGTGATTGTAAGCAGAGCAGCCTAGGAACTTATTGCGAGTGTTGAAGCTGGCTTCTGATGATGAAACTGCAAACTGTCTTAGGTAAACTTGATTTATTTATTTATTTGAATCTCTGACTCTAGCTCTTCTTCATCTATCAGACTGGTCATTCTTTGGGTTAAACTGTAAACTATCCCAACAGCTAAAACCCTGCTCATGCACCATTTGGAATCGTAAAAAAACCTTTTGTCTTTTCTCCTTTCTATCCTAGAGCCATGTTCCCACTTGTATCCCGTGCTTTACAGAGCTTTGGCCCTGTCAGTGCTAGGCACACTGATTGATGCAGTAGGTCACCAAGTTTATGGACGGGGGGAAATTAGAGTGTCAGGATAGCCTATGGCAAAGTCCCACTAAAGCAAGGGCTTTGGAAGTGCATTAGCACAACAAAACAAACGATCAGAGCATCCCACATTCGTTTTCACCATGCATGTAGACTTTCCAGTTGACCCAGCAGCACCTCCCACGATTTGCTAAACCCATCCTCATGCACCATTTGGAATCGTGAAAAGCCTTTTGTCTTTTTTCATTTCTGTACTTTTACCCACGCACTAAAACAGCAATATGGAGCGCTTCACGGATTTGCGTGTCATCCTTTCGCAGGGGCCATGCTAATCTTCTCTGTATCGATCCAATTTTAGTATATGTGCCACCGTAGCAAGCACAGACCAGCTGTCAGGCTCAGGGCATATGTACGCCTCGAGTCCCAGCAATGTTCCTTCAAGATGGTGGGACCCGAAGAGCCATGTTCCCACTTGTATGCCGTGCACTACAGAGCTTTGGCCCTGTCAGTGCTAGGCACACTGATTGATGCAGTAGGTCACCAAGTTTATGGACAGGGGGAAATTAGAGTGTCAGGATAGCCTATGGCAAAGTCCCACTAAAGCAAGGGCTTTGGAAGTGCATTATCACAACAAAACAAACGATCAAAGCATCCCACATTCGTTTTCACCATGCATGTAGACTTTCCAGTTGACCCAGCAGCACCTCCCACGATTTGCTAAACCCATCCTCATGCACCATTTGGAATCGTGAAAAGCCTTTTGTCTTTTTGCATTTCTGTACTTTTACCCACGCACTAAAACAGCAATATGGAGCGCTTCACGGATTTGCGTGTCATCCTTTCGCCTCTTGCGGGAGAATCTTCGGTTCCCTTCCTGTTCCACAGTTCCACTTTCCCTTCTTCCTGATTGGCCCGACGTCTGGCTCGGGATTGATCGACGCAAAGTACCACAAAGCGTGCTTCCGAATTTGGTCATGTCATGTAGCGTGCCGTTGGCTCTTTGAGAAAGTTCCACTGAACGTGCGCTCCGATTGGCCGCTGGGCGGGACCTCCAGGAAGCGCGATTTATAAAGCGGTGCAGTGGATAGAGGAAGTTAAAAAAGGAGACAAAACAGACAATAAAGACGACAAGCTTTGTTGTAAATGTTTATTTTGTTTGACAAAAAATAGATATATACATGTATATGTTTTAGGGCTTTATGATAGCATAGAAAAACGCGATTATTTCTAAAATAACATTTCCCTAGAAAAATGCATTTTTTTTTCTGTGTTATTAAATAATTTACTTAATAATATTAAGTGGTTAAAAGATATTGTTTAGATGCAATTAACTCTAATTCTAAATATTATAAGTCTAATAACACTGTCAAGGTGCAAACATTTAGTCTTTAAAACAACTAAGCAAAATAAATGTTTATTTTGTATAAAACAAATATAAATATACATGTACAAGTTGTAGGGCTTTATGATAGCATAGAAAATGCTATTATTTCTAAAATAACAATTCCCTACAAAAATGCATTGTTTTATCTGTGTTATTAAATCATTTACTTAATAATATTAAACAGTTAAAAGATATTGTTCAGATGCAAATAACTAATTTTAAAAATTAAGTCTAAGTCTAAAAACACTGTAAAGGTGCAAACATTTAGTCTTTAAAACAAATAGGCAAGATATTTTGACTCTTATTGGCTGTTGTCATTTTCTTTTTTTTCTTCTTAACTTCTGCTATTAGTGTTTATTTACAGCTCTGGGTTATGCTTTGAGCTGCTCTAGCAAATAGCCGAGCAGCAACTACTGGGAAGGTAGTTTATAAAATAATAATTTATCATATGTTTGTGATTTTTTTTTTTTTAAATATTGCATAAACTGTTGTGATAATAAAATAATTTTACGCTATATTGTACTGCCCTAATATGTTAAAAGTATAAATGGTTATATATTTTGTGTAAATAAACATTTTTCTATTTTATTTCTAATCTCTGTGTACATTTCAGCTTTTTTTTTTTTAAGATTTGTTCAGTAGCTACAGTGTCCCAAGAGTGGGTTATCTGTTGTGACTCGAATAACTTTACACAATATTTATATTACACTTTACATTCATCATTTTTTCTATTCATTTATTGCAAACAAGTGTTAAAGGATAAAATAAAACTTGCAAAAATACACTGCGTACATATTCATGTGGTTGCTTTAATGTTATCATTGTGTAATTTAAAGGATGGTAATATTAGGGTTCTGTTTATTATTCATAAACAAGTTATAAACTCTAGTTTAGCTAACAGTTAAAATAAAAAATGGTATAAAATTATATTGTAAATTAAATTTAAGTAAATGTTAAATGTAAATGCAGTAAAAAATAATATGTGTATATGTAAATATAACTGAAAACATTGATGTAAATGAAATATTTTAAAATATATTTAATTGAATTTTTAAATAATTTATTAAACTTAAAAAAAAATAACAAACCTATTTAAATATCAATGCCTGAAATTTAAATTTGAAAGTATTTTAATATAATATTTCTTATATCCTACAACCTAATATTTTAGATACTATATTTAGTTTAATCAGTTGTTTAAATATTTTATTATGTGTTATTTAATATTAATAAATAAGTTACCTGAACATTACGGTCAATATAATTGACAAAATTCTAAAACATTTAAAAGTCAATATTTCAGTATGTTTATTATTGAACTATTAAAATATTTTATTTCTTAAAAGGTGTAAAATATAAGTCCTGATTATAAAAACATTTTATCTAACTGACATGCAATTCAAAAAAGCTATATTTAGTTATGTTGCAAATAAACATACAATTATATTTGAATATAATGTAATACATTTATTAAAAAATAATACTTATTATTATATGTTACTCAATTCATTTAAAATGGATTTTCTTTTTCAAATTATGTAATAAATGATATACAATGAGAGCAGTCTACAGCACATGGCTAATTAATATGCACCTGTCATACCCCAGAAAGCACATGGCTAATTATGCCAGTTCCCGCCTTTGATTTTTTACCATATTGGGTAATTTGTTTAATTTCAACAAGCATGAGCACCCTTCAAAGCCACAGGTGACACCAATGGGGTTCAGGGGTCACTACTCTGCAGTCTAAGGCCATGTGACGTCGAGAGGGCTGCTGGGGGCCACAGGGTGGGGACAGAGAAGATTCATCAGGTTCCTTTTCGCAGGGGCCATGCTAATCTTCTCTGTATCGATTCAATTTTAGTATATGTGCCACCGTAGCGAGCACAGACCAGCGGTTAGGCTCAGGGCATATGTACGCCTCGAGTCCCAGCAATGTTCCTCCAGGGTGGTGGGAACCGGAGAGCCATGTTCCCACTTGTATGCCGTGCACTACAGAGCTTTGGCCCTGTCAGTGCTAGGCACACTGATTGATGCAGTAGGTCACCAAGTTTATGGACAGGGGGAAATTAGAGTGTCAGGATAGCCTATGGCAAAGTCCCACTAAAGCAAGGGCTTTGGAAGTGCATTAGCACAACAAAACAAATGATCAAAGCATCCCACATTCGTTTTCACCATGCATGTAGACTTTCCAGTTGACCCAGCAGCACCTCCCACGATTTGCTAAACCCATCCTCATGCACCATTTGGAATCGTGAAAAGCCTTTTGTCTTTTTTCATTTCTGTACTTTTACCCACGCACTAAAACAGTAATATGGAGCGCTTCATGGATTTGCGTGTCATCCTTTCGCCTCTTGCGGGAGAATCTTCGGTTCCCTTCCCGTTCCACAGTTCCACTTTCCCTTCTTCCTGATTGGCCCGACGTCTGGCTCGGGATTGGTCGACGGAAAGTTCCACAAAGCGTGCTTCCGAATTTGGTCATGTCATGTAGCGTGCCGTTGGCTCTTTTGAGAAAGTTCCACTGAACGTGCGCTCCGATTGGCCGCTGGGCGGGACCTCCAGGAAGCGCGATTTATAAAGCGGTGCAGTGGAAAGAGGAAGTTAAAAAAGGAGACAAAACAGACTATAAAGACGACAAGCTTTGTTGTAAATGTTTATTTTGTTTGACAAAAAAATAGATATATACATGTATATGTTTTAGGGCTTTATGATAGCATAGAAAAACGCGATTATTTCTAAAATAACATTTCCCTAGACAAATGATTTTTTTTCTGTTATTAAATCATTTACTTAATAATAGTAAATGGTTGAAAGATATTGTTCAGATGCAATTAACTCTAATTCTAAAAGTTATAAGTCTAAAAACACTGTCAAGGTGCAAACATTTAGTCTTTAAAACAACTAAGCAAGATAAATGTTTATTTTGTATTAAACAAATAGATATATACATGTATAAGTTTTAGGGCTTTATGATAGCATAGAAAATGCTATTATTTCTAAAATAACATTTCCCTACAAAAATGCATTTTTTTTATCTGTGTTATTAAATCATTTACTTAATAATATTAAACAGTTAAAATATATTGTTCAGATGCAAATAACTAATTTTAAAAATTAAGTCTAAGTCTAAAAACACTGTAAAGGTGCAAACATTTAGTCTTTAAAACAAATAGGCAAGATATTCTGACTCTGATTGGCTGTTGTCATTTTCTTTTTTCTTCTTAACTTCTGCTATTAGTGTTTATTTACAGCTCTGGGTTATGCTTTGAGCTGCTCTAGCAAATAGCCGAGCAGCAACTACTGGGAAGGTAGTTTATAAAATAATAATTTATCATATGTTTGTGATTTTTTTTTTTTTAAATATTGCATAAACTGTTGTGATAATAAAATAATTTTACGCTATATTGTACTGCCCTAATATGTTAAAAGTATAAATGGTTATATATTTTGTGTAAATAAACATTTTTCTATTTTATTTCTAATCTCTGTGTACATTTCAGCTTTTTTTTAAAGATTTGTTCAGTAGCTACAGTGTCCCAAGAGTGGGTTATCTGTTGTGACTCGAATAACTTTACACAATATTTATATTACACTTTACATTCATCATTTTTTCTATTCATTTATTGCAAACAAGAGTTAAAGGATAAAATAAAACTTGCAAAAATACACTGCGTACATATTCATGTGGTTGCTTTAATGTTATCATTGTGTAATTTAAAGGATGGTAATATTAGGGTTCTGTTTATTATTCATAAACAAGTTATAAACTGTAGTTTAGCTAACAGTAAAAATAAAAATGGTATAAAATTATATTGTAAATTAAATTTAAGTAAATGTTCAATGTAAATGCAGTAAAAAATAATATGTGTATATGTAAATATAACTGGAAACATTGATGTAAATGAAATATTTTAAAATATATTTAATTGAATTTTTAAATAATTTATTAAACTTTAAAAAAATGACAAACCTATTTAAATATCAATGCCTGAAATTTAAATTTGAAAGTATTTTAATGTAATATTTCTTATATCCTACAACCTAATATTTTAGGTACTATATTTAGTTTAATCAGTTGTTTAAATATTTTATTATGTGTTATTTAATATTAATAAATAAGTTACCTGAACATTACGGTCAATATAATTGACAAAATTCTAAAACATTTAAATGTCAATATTTCAGTATGTTTATTATTGAACTATTAAAAAATATTATATTTCTTAAAAGGTGTGAAATATAAGTCCTAATTATAAAAACATTTTATCTAACTGACATGCAATTCAAAAAAGCTATATTTAGTTATGTTGCAAATAAACATACAATTATATTTGAATATAATGTAATACATTTATTAAAAAATAATACTATTTTTAATAATTATATGTTACTCAATTTATTTAAAATGGATTTTCTTTTTCAAATGATGTAATATATGATATACAATGAGAGCAGTCTACAGCACATGGCTAATTAATATGCACCTGTCATACCCCAGAAAGCACATGGCTAATTATGCCAGTTCCCGCCTTTGATTTTTTACCATATTGGGTAATTTCTTTAATTTCAGCAAGCATGAGCACCTGTCAAGGTCACAGGTGACCCCAATGGGGTTCAGGGGTCACTACCTTGCAGTCTAAGGCCATGTGACGTCGAGAGGACTGCTGGGGGCCACAGGGTGGGGACAGAGAAGATCCATCAGGTTCCTTTGCGCAGGGGCCATGCTAATCTTCTCTGTATCGATCCAATTTTAGTATATGTGCCACCGTAGCGAGCACAGACAAGTGGACAGGCTCAGGGCATATGTACGCCTCGAGTCCCAGCAATGTTCCTCCAAGGTGGTGGGACCTGGAGAGCCATGTTCCCACTTGTATGCCGTGCACTACACACTGTTAAAAATTGTCCCGTTAAAAAACAGTAAAATACTGGCAGCTGCAGTTGCCAGCAATGTACTGTTATTTTACAGTATGTTGCTGTAAAAATACATGGACTACATTGATTTACACAATACTCAAGTGAACTCATTTTACTCACTGAAAGCAACTGCCTCAACTTGGTCAACTGCTGAATGAGTTTATGAAGTAATGTGCTATATATGCTTAGAAGCATACTTATAATGATAACTTATTTTAGTTAATTAGAAGAGTTCGGTTTAACTCTAATGTCTTATTTTTCACAACAGCACACATACATGTAAATCTGGAATCACCAGAGAGATTCTGACTGCATCAGCAACTAAACAGCCGCTATCTTTAAATAGAGAAACATGCAGAATAACATCAGCAGTTCATTGTTCATCTTTAACTCATACACTGGCTCTACTCTCCTCCACAACGGTGACACACAGAAGAAATTAGCTTCAGGTTTTACAGTAAAATACTGTTTTTTCCTTGATTTAACAGTAATCTACTGGCAGCTGTGGTTGCCAGCAATATACTGTTTTTTTACAGTCTACTTCCGTTGTGTAAATTAACAGTATATTACTGTTAAAATACATTTTTACACTGTGTTTTTACCTCTCACACCTTTAACCCTTTAAACCCCAGAGCATATACTTCAGTTTTAATTGAAGTGTCCACACTACTGAGTGTTCAAGAAACATGTAGCAAAGCTGAAGTAAATTCATTAATTAACTGACTAATTAAATGATAATTGAGGATTAACAACGAACAAATGAAGAAATACTGAAGGGAAAAAACAAGAACAGAACATACAAAACTTTAGTCACAGCTTTATAATGAAATAACCTGAAGAACAACAAATGATTAAATCATTTAAATGATCAGCGGATGATTAAACAACTCTACAAACATCATCACCAGCTACACTTATTACTTAATACATGTATTTTTGTATAACATCTACTAAAGTTCTTCTTGAGAAAAAGTTAAAGTTTTACGTCACCATCATGGAGAACAGAGTTTGCTTTAGTTGGGCTCTTAGCCCTGTCATTTTTATCATTATATATCGTGGCTGCTGCAATTGTTAAGAACTTTGTTTTAAAAGCTCCTTTGTTGTGGCAAGCCAGAAAAAACCTAAATAAGATCTGGTGATGTTCATATTGCTATTAAATGGCAGAGTCTGTTCTCATTTCGTATACTAAAATTTACTGCTCCTATTCAATGTTAAATCTATTGTTTTGCATTATATGTCTATATATGGCAATGATTTCTGGAAGTTTTTAAGAATATCTTGGACAATAACACTGCTCTATGGTGTCAATCGCACTCAAAGAGACATCAATAATCAGCATATGAACCTCAATAATGGTGAAAACAAATTTAACAAAATTAACAGTTTAACTCACAAACAGGCAACTGAAAGTCTAAACATAAACAACAGCAGAATCAAACACAAATAAAGAAAACTGTGAGACCATTATACAAAATTTATTTATACCGCAATGCATGCTGGGATATTTGTACCGTGCCACTCCCAGCATGCATTGCAGCATGAAACATTTGAGATGTTACCATTGTTGAGATACAAGGTCAGATTCATGAGGTCTGAGTGTGTATTTGTCATAACTGAACTGTTTTTGTATGTTATTTCTTAACTGTTAAGTAATTACAGAGGTATCTTTTCTGTTTCCACTTCTCATTAATTAAATTAATACCTGCAACTAAGCATAAAATCTATTGAATGTGGCCCTTCTTCCAGATTTATAACAAAACATTTATCAGAACTAATTTCAGACAAAAAGAATTCTCTACTTATTGACTTTCCAACTTGATTGTTATAATACAAGCATTTTGTTAACTATTTATTATAGTAATTGGACAGTCTGAATCAATTAGTTCAAGGGTGAAGAGCCCAACTAAACCAGCCCCTCACTCCATTACGGTGACACAAAAAACACCTACATTTCTGTTGGATCTCAATGAGAATAGTATGGAAGTCAAATCAGTCAGTAATAAGTGTGTGTCTGCTGTTGTTTGTGGAGTTGTTTAATGATCCTCTGCTGAGACTGAAGCTGTTTTATTTTATTTGATTTTATTTAATGTTGTAACTCAAGTCACTGTTTGTGTTTCTTGTTTTTCTTTCCTTCAGTAATTGTGATTATTAACAGCAGGTGTTCATCAGTGTCTGAATTCACTCATTAGTGTTCATTAACTCTGTCAGGTGAACTATATTGGTGAACTAGTTGATGGAATAGTGAACAAGGGCACAAAGTGTGATTTTAAACACAGACTTCAAAACATCGAATCTGAACTCTGTTAGCTCACAGTTTTCTGCTGTTGGTCATTTTCTCAAAAACAAAAATGTTACCCAGAAAGCACTGTTTTTAACAGAATATTACTGTTTTAGTGAAAAAACATTATTTTACCGTAGAATCTGACCGTTTTTTAACAGCAATTTTTTACAGTGTTGGTGACCTACTGCATCAATCAGTGTGCCTAGCACTGACAGGGCCAAAGCTCTGCACTGTAAAAAAACAGTATATTGCTGGCAACCACAGCTGCCAGTAGATTACCGTTAAATCAAGGAAAAAAACAGTATTTTACTGTAAAACCTGAAGCTAATGTCTTCTGTGTGTCACCGTTGTGGAGGAGAGTAGAGCCAGTGTATGAGTTAAAGATGAACAATGAACTGCTGATGTTATTCTGCATGTTTCTCTATTTAAAAACATCAGCTGTTTAGTTGCTGACGCAGTCAGAATCTCTCTGGTGATTCCAGATTTACATGTATGTGTGCTGTTGTGAAAAATAAGACATTAGAGTTAAACCGAACTTTTCTAATTAACTAAAATAAGTTATCATTATAAGTATGCTTCTAAGCATGTATAGCACATTACTTCATAAACTCATTCAGCAGTTGACCAAGTTGAGGCAGTTGCTTTCAGTGAGCAAAATGAGTTCACTTGAGTATTGTGTAAATCAATGTAGTCCATGTATTTTTACAGCAACATACTGTAAAATAACAGTACATTGCTGGCAACTGCAGCTGCCAGTATTTTACTGTTGTTTAACGGGACAATTTTTAACAGTGAAGTTTATGGACAGGGGGAAATTAGAGTGTCAGGATAGCCTATGGCAAAGTCCCACTAAAGCAAGGGCTTTGGAAGTGCATTGGTTGCACAACAAAACAAACGATCAAAGCATCCCACATTCGTTTTCACCATGCATGTAGACTTTCCAGTTGACCCAGCAGCACCTCCCACGATTTGCTAAATCCATCCTCATGCACCATTTGAAATCGTGAAAAGCCTTTTGTCTTTTTTCATTTCTGTACTTTTACCCACGCACTAAAAAAGCAATATGGAGCGCTTCACGGATTTGCGTGTCATCCTTGCGCCTCTTGCGGGAGAATCTTCAGTTCCCTTCCTGTTCCACAGTTCCACTTTCCCTTCTTCCTGAATGGCCCGACGTCTGGCTCGGGATTGGTCGACGCAAAGTTCCACAAATCGTGCTTCTAATTTGGTCATGTCATGTAGCGTGCCGTTGGCTCTTTGAGAAAGTTCCACTGAACGTGCGCTCCGATTGGCCGCTGGGCGGGACCTCCAGGAAGCGCGATTTATAAAGCGGTGCAGTGGAAAGAGGAAGTTAAAAAAGGAGACAAAACAGACAATAAAGACGACAAGCTTTGTTGTAAATGTTTATTTTGTTTGACAAAAAAATAGATATATACATGTATATGTTTTAGGGCTTTATGATAGCATAGAAAAACGCGATTATTTCTAAAATAACATTTTCCTAGAAAAATGCATTTTTTTCTGTGTTATTAAATCATTTACCTAATAATATTAAGTGGTTAAAAGATATTGTTCAGATGCAATTAACTCTAATTCTAAAAATTATAAGTCTAATAACACTGTCAAGGTGCAAACATTTAGTCTTTAAAACAACTAAGCAAGATAAATGTTTATTTTGTATAAAACAAATAGAAATATACATGTACAAGTTGTAGGGCTTTATGATAGCATAGAAAATGCTATTATTTCTAAAATAACATTTATGATAGCATAGAAAATGCTATTATTTCTAAAATAACATTTATGATAGCATAGAAAATGCTATTATTTCTAAATGCTCTTATTTCTAAGATAACATTTCCCTACAAAAATGCATTTTTTATCTGTGTTATTAAATCTTTTACTTAAAAAAATTAAACAGTTAAAAGATATTGTTAAGATGCAAATAACTAATTCTAAAAATTAAGTCTAAGTCTAAAAACACTGTAAAGGTGCAAACATCATTTTTTTTAAACAAATAAGCAAGATATTCTGACTCTGATTGGCTGTTGTCATTTTCTTTTTTCTTGTTAACTTCTGCTATTAGTGTTTATTTACAGCTCTGGGTTAAGCTTTGAGCTGCTCTAGCAAATAGCTGACCAACTACTGGGAAGGTAGTTTATAAAATAATAATTTATCATACGTTTGTTTTTTTTGTTTTTAAATATTGCATAAACTGTCGTGATAATAAAATAATTTTACGCTATATTGTACTGCCCTAATATGTTAAAAGTATAAATGGTTATATATTTTGTGTAAATAAACATTTTATTTCTAATCTCTGTGTACATTTCAGCTTTTTTTTTTTAAAGATATTTGTTCAGTAGCTACAGTGTCCCAAGAGTGGGTTATCTGTTGTGACTCGAATAACTTTTTTTTATCCACGCACTAAAACAGCAATATGGAGCGCTTCACGGATTTGCGTGTCATCCTTTCGCAGGGGCCATGCTAATATTCTCTGTATCGATCCAACTATATGTTTTTTTTTTTTCAAAACATCAGTTCAGAAGCATATTAAAATATCATTTACAATCATTACTTATGACATTATGTTGGTTTCAAAACAGGAAAACAACAAGCATAATCATTCTGGCAAATCTATTTTCAAACCATCTAGTGAGTACATAATATAAGGAGTATTCAACATAAACGTTTTGTAAAATTCAGTCTCTTTTTCTTCCATTCTAAAATATTGTTCCACAGTTTTAATATAGTTTTCCAGTTTCTTTTATACATTGTCCATAACTCCATTTTAGCATGTTTATTTTTAACAATGTTTCTCCTTTCTCAAATTACAGTTCTTGCAACTGATAGAAACAAATTGGCAATTCTTGTTTTACTTCCATTAAAACTAGGGATGCACGATATATCGGCGCCCATATCGTTATTGTCCGATAAATGCTATTTTTAAGATTATCGTTATCGATCCGATGTCATAATTAGGCCGATATCTTTAAGCCAATAAATTATGTAATTGTACAGACCTGCCTGCTTCGCGCACGCATGGGCTGAACTTGTTCAGACTTGCCCAGTGCAATATAATGGATCTCTCCTCACACTGATTATTCCCTCTAAGTCTGTCCTTTCTTCGCGTGGCTTGCTGTGCATTAATAACTCAGTAAGTAACCACGTTCCTTGTCATTGTAGATATGCTTGATTGAGTGTCACTGTGTATTTTGCTTTAAATCGCCTCAGGAAAAATATTACATGTGGAAACCTTTCCTGCTCTGTCTCTTTGTTGTGTTAGGGATAGCAGGGGAGATTCACTTATTACTCCAGGGCCGAATAATGTTCTTTTCAGGGTTAACTCTTTTAGTTGCAGCTGGTGAATGAAAGAGGACACGTGTAACTTGGTCCAAAATATTTATTACTTTCCGTGTGGTACAACAAGTAAGTCAACAAAGAGGGAACATCACAGAAAATGGTCTCATTGCGAAAAAAACGCTCCTCTTTTCTCTCTCCCTCTCCCTCCGCTTCACTCACACCCCAAACTGCAGCCCAGTCCTGTTAAAGGACTCGCACATTTTACAACACGTGTAAACATAATTGTTGTTTGTAATCTTATTATTTGTTATTATCAACGCGTTGCTGGTCATGTGTTGTTGATGTAAGATAGTATTCAGTTTGATTGGAATATTCATATTGACTATAACAAGTTCACGTGAGAGCTGTCACCGCGCACACACACACACACACACTGTAGCACGGGGAGAGGTGAGTTCAGTCAAAGGGGCTCTTTATATTCTGCTCTGTGTTTGTCATAAAGTCAGCTCAATGCAGGCTTTGTATCAAAATCTGACTCTGATGGCAACTCTGCCTCTACAGTTGAGTTAAACTCTCAGTGGTTTATCAAACTATTCATCGATCATTTTTCAGCGATTGACGGCAAGAATGAGCGCAGAAGCGCTGTCTGATTGACAAGCAGCACCTACATGTGACATGTCAAAACACCAAATAGGATAAATCTGTGCCGTATTTTCTAAACGTACTAAAACGTATTATCTGTATTTAGCTATTTGCTTGTACGGTGGCTCTAAACTGTCAAAACACCTCTAAAAAGCCTTTTTTTCGGACATGACATATTTGTAGATGTGTACATCACTGTAACACATTTTATTCATGACCATTTGAGCTGGTTTCTGTCCTTAGCTCTTTAATTTTTATCCTATTTAAGTATATTTAACTTGCTTGTTAAATAAATATAATTTTGTTATTTAAACTATTATTTTCATCATAATCAATGTGCAATTATTTATGTGAAATGGTGAATATAGGTCTATAATCACCTTGCAATTTCATAATCATAGCTTTTTTGCTTCAAGTATAGACTATTCAGTTCATAAGAGCAGTTCAATCTTTTATGAAGTTTGCTGTATAAAAATATAACAATTTAAAATATTTATAATTATCGGCCTATACATATCGGCTATCGGCCTCCAAGTCTGAAGAATTATCGGTTATCGGTATCGGCCAAAAAATCCATATCGGTGCATCCCTAATTAAAACCAAATAAAAATATTTTATACCATTCTGTCTCCTCAATCTGCTCTGTTTTACTTGGCATCATTTGTTTAATACTTTCTTTTAACTTTGCCATAAATGTATTTAATTCAACACATTTTAAAAACAAATGCATAATACCTTCATTTTCCAGTCCACATATTTTGCATAATGCATTCTCACTGCTTCCAATTTGTGCCAGTTTTGTTTCAGTGAAAATAACATTATGTCTGATGAAATAATCCAACGTTTCAATTTTTGCGTCTAAATATTTCCATTTTAAATTCTTCCAGATTCCCTCTTCGTCTATTTCCACAAATATTTTTTTCCAAAATTGTTCTGAAACTGGTCTTTTATGCACTTTGTTTCTGAAACAAATGTAGAAATTTTTGAGTACACATTCTTGAAAATCTTTCTCATATTCTTTAAAAACATTTTCACATTATTCCTTCATTCGAATCTATGATTTCAAAATTTTCTGGATCCACACCTACAAATGTTGCCATAATTTATCGTCCACCCAAACTAAATAATGAATTTCTAAATGACTTTGCTGCTTTTTAACACATATTACCACCCTCTCACCTAATATTATAGTTTTAGGAGATTTTAATATTCATGTGGATAATTTTAATAACTCCCTTACAAGAAATTTTATATCCTGTCTTGAGAGCTTTGGACTTCAACAGCATGTCAATGTTCCCACACACTCTAAAGGACACACCCTCAACCTCATCTGCTGCTCTGGTGTTTCACCCATTGACCTCTCTGCTGAGGAACTCCCTATAACGGATAATTTTCTCCTCTGATTTAATTTTGCACTCTCTCTTTCTTCCACCAAATCTCTCCGTACTATTTCCTTCCGTAACATAAAACATATTAATTTAGAATCCTTTTTTTGCTAGTATTAACTCTCTTCCTGAAATTACTAACCGTTCATCACCAAATGATTTAGTTTCTCATTACAACACTGGACTTCACTATAAGTCTCTGTAATAAAGTTCACGGCCCTTTGGCCGCCGGGAAGAAGGAGGCGGAGAATCGACGCAGTTTAAAAATATTTATTAATAACAGGGACGGCAGCTGCTTACGGAGACAATGGGGGGTTGGCGCCACAGCCCCTGCGAGACCTATATGAGATGGGCCGAGAGAACAGGAGATGAAAAAAAAGGAAAGACAGAGTAGACCAGGAAAGGGGAGAGAGGAAAAAGAAAAAAAAATTGGGGTTCGGTTCTCCAGACATGCTGCCCCTCGGTCCTCCACCAGCTGAGAGATGCGATGACGTGCTGGGAGCCCTGTGGAGGAATCTATCCACCCGTCCGTCTTCTGGCATCCGGCGGCGGTTCTCCTGGCTGGCTGGCGGCATCTCTGGTCTCCTGCTCCGCTTCCGTGGATGGATGCAGGCTCTGGCATCATGGTGGATCGCGGCAACTCCCCCGGGTTCTGTGGGATGGCTCCCTTCAGCACTTTCCCCTTCGGTGGTGAGCCCTGCGTCTCCTGCTCCTCCCCATGCTGGGAGACGGCAGCAGGCAGATCCTTTCCTCGCCAGCCTCAGGCCGTCCCGGCACTCTGGGCAGACGAACAGGTTTCTCCCCCACTCGGGTTAACTCCCAAACACTCGCCACCTCTCTCAGTGGCAAGGGCATCTGGACAACGCGTCCCTCCTTCTCCCGGGCTTCGGCACCACTGTAATAAAGTTCATGGCCCTTTGGCCGCCAGAAAGAAGGAGGCGGAGAACCGACGCAGTTTTAAAATATTTATTAATAACAGGGACGGCAGTCTCTGTGTCTAAACCTATACGAACGGACGGCAGCTCCTCACGAAGACTGACAGAAATAAAGTCAATCAGGTAAGCAATGAGCGTAGCTACTGCTGCTTCTCTTCTGTTTCTGCATATTAACAGCAGGTGTTCATCATCAGTGCTCAATCATCACTTAATTAAACTCATCATCGGCTCATTAACTTTAACTCTGCGGCTGAGTAAATTTTACTCAATTTAGAGAGGGACCAAATGTTCTCTGAACTGAGTAAATTTTACTCTGATGATATTACTGTGTACAGGTATGGATCATATGTTTTGTCCCAGCTAAAATCTTAAAATGTTCTTCACTTCTCATAGTAACAACTAATGATAATAATTGTCATGGTCACATATATTGCTGTATATGAAGGGATATTTATTTATTAGCATGATGGTTGCTATATTTTAATGAAACAACTGTTTACTATGTAAATGGAGCTATCAAACCGACACGAGCGTTGAAAATAATACATAAGCTAAACTTTTTCAGTTTTTGTGCAGCCATATATACATGTAAGTAATATAACAGTATAAAAATAACCTACAAAACGAAATCTCTAGGACAGGTGAACTTTCTGACGACACAGCGTCACCAGCACAGACCAAACACTGCACAAAGAATGAGATATTTCATACATGATGTGACCTTAGCATTAATGTAACAATAAAAATAACTTACCGCACAAAATCTCTGTAATGGATGAACGTCTGACAGCGCAGCGTCAGGCACACAGACAAAATACTGCACACACAGTGAAATATTTTAAATGTGATGTGAGCAAAACATACTGTTTATCAGAACAGGATAAAAATAACCTACCACTCTAAATCACTATGACAGGTGTACTTGATGACAGCGCAGCCTCACGAACAAAGACAAAATGCTGCACAAAGAGTGAAAAACTTCGAACGTGATGTAACCAGAACATACTGTGCATCAATATAACAGTATAAAAATAACTTACCACACGAAATCTCTACGACAGGTGTACTTTCTGAAGGCGCAGCCTCACGAATACTGCTCAAAAAGTGAGATATTTTATACATGTCGTGAACAAAACATACTGTGCATCAATATAACAGTATAAAAATAACTTTCCACACAAAATCACTTTAACATACGAATTTATCTCGGCAGATGAACTTTCTGACCCGATAAATTGAGCATTCAGAGCAAGAGAAACTTTGGAAAATCCTTAGCGCTGATTGGCCCTGATTTTAAACTTTAGACAATGCATCCCTCCGATTAGCCCATGGTCTAAGCAAACTGTAGACAATCGCGGCTTCTCGTTGGACGAGAGTCTACAGTCTACAGTTACCATTGCACGTTCCCTGGGCAGATTCTGTCCCCAAATGTGGGAATCTCGACTGCATAATTTCTGGTAGTGGGGGACTGCGTTCGCGCTCTCCCCTGAGCACAGTGGTTCAAGACAGAGTTCAGGCGGTAGCGTCGGACCCGGCTGGAGCGTCGCTTCCCTCTCTTCCTCGCCCTTTGCCCAGCCTCTTTTGCTCCCGTTGAGCTGCGCGCGCCTGTGGAAGGCCTGCCCACCCGTCGCGAGAAGAGTCTGTTCAGACGCCGAAAACTACTCGAAAGGTCCCCCCTCAAAGCGGTTTGACCAGGTGAAGGAACACGCAAAGAGGGCGCCCGGTGGCTTTTGTCCGCCAAGCGAGTGTGCCCTGTGGAACGTCAGGATTTTATTTGCCGGCCTGCCGCTGTTACTGACGGAACGAATGCAGACCGTGTGAAAGGTCATCATTTTATCTGCCGTTAAGTAAGCGAACGCTTCTGCTCGGATCAGAGGTAACTTTGTTTCAAGAACTGCAATCTTTTGCAGACGTCTGTGGCGTTTTGGGCAGAGGGACGGTTCTAAACCAATCTGAACCAGAGGCAATTTCGCAGCCAGCCGTCGGTGGTTTCCCGTCTCAGGAATGTAAGGTGCCTGCAGCGGGAGGTTGTTCCGTTAGCGCTTCCGCTTTCGTCAGTGAAGTTCTTTTGCGGAACGTTTGTAGATCCCGTCGTGTTCTTCAAGCTATGTCGTTTGAGCACTGTGCTGATAGGCTGACGTAAGAAAACAGGACACGAAATATACAAGGCGAGAGTGCAAAGCACGGAGCTCTAGGCAAAGGCGGTCCGAACCGCAGCAAAGCCGGAGGTCGACATGTCCAAATAGACCAAATCAGAAACTAAGCAGAGAAAAACGGCATCTGTAGAGAAAGAAAACAGATGGAGGAAAAGAAAGAAAGAACAGGAGGATCCCCTCCCCCCATAGAGGGTCTGTTATCCCCAGATCGAGTGCGTCCAGAGGAATCCATGTGTTGGCAGCCCCAACTGATGACAAAACACGAAGCAAGCATCTGGAGGAAGCTCAAACCCTTCATGCGTTGCCACAGTTACTAGCGAGTGGTTTGCAAGCACAGGCACGTCTGCTGCAAGTACAGCGCCGTCAGGAGACAGGGGTTGCTGGCCCATTCCCCACGCTCGGTGGCTGGGCATCACCGCCCTGGAGTACGGCCGATAGAAAACGGCGGCTGCCATTTGCGCCGCCCGGCAACTCATACTTACCTGGCAGGGGAGATACCATGATCAAGAAGGTGGTTCACCCAGGGCGAGGCTTGGCCATTGCACTCCGGCCACGCTGACCCCTGCGAATGGCGATCGACCTGTACGGCGTGCAAATTTCATTTTAGATGTGTAGGCAATTACAGCACCTGATTGGTTGATTGAGTTTCAGCAAACCATGAATGAACTGATTTTGCGAGTGAACAACCCCTTGGTGATGTCATCAAAACAAATAGTAGTAACTGTCGGAACATGTTGCATATGGTGTGGTGCTTTAGAAATTAAAGCAAACAACCCTAACTGTGCATAAAAGTGAACCATGAAATGATCATTTAATAAGTTTGTTATTAAAGTTAAATTGCTTTTTAAATTAAATTACTTTTAATGGTTCACTCAAAATCCCCATAAACCTCAACAAGTGGAATATATAAATTAATATATGTAATATCAGTTCTATAAATAAAATATTCATATGTAATATAATTAATAGTAGTAATTAAAGGTCAAACTTTTTTATAAATGCATAATGTTTAGTAGAATTATTCTTAAATATGTTTGTATAACAAAAAATGGAAACATTTTGCTTCTGTTCTATTATATTATACAGATATACCATCATATTTCTAATAGCAGTAATACAATTACATAAAATGAATAATAATCCCTTACTTTGTTACTGGGTAAGTATTTTAATTATAATAACTAACTACTTTGTAACAAATTACAACAGTTCTATTTTGAGAGTGTAATGGCATAGAATATTTGAATAATGTACTGTTTTTGTATTTGTGTGTTGCAGGTGGAGCTTGATGTTGGAGTGTGGTTTAAGGATGAATCCACTGGCATCCCATCTGACGGCAACAGGATAAGCTGTCATCGACTCCAGAGCTGGACTTGGAAAAACACAGAGGAGCAATAGACTTTTCAGAGCGCCTGTACCAGAGGTTACTATTAAAATGGACTGCATATTATTGTCATAGACTTAGATAATGATTCTAAATTAAATTCAAAATCAGAAGATTTAGTCAATTTTTAAAAACCAATGAAGTCCTTCCAACACATACAAAAAGAAACACGAGATTGTATTTTATTATCCAAATTTATTAAAAGTGCAAAAGAAAAGTTCTAAACATATTGTTAGACCTGCCTGACATAAAAATGTATACTATAGATATACTTTGTACATAATAAAAAACACATTACTATTACAATCATTAGTTTTAATATTACTGATAGCAGTTATAGATATAAGAATATATTTGTATACATAAAAAAATACTGCCAGGTCAAGCATTTAGATATAAAAAAAAAAAAAAAAAATCCTCTTAAAAAAAAACTAAGCTAACAATTAAAGTATATAAAGCAACATTAGTTATCACAAAGTAATAATTAAAGTACTTTAAATAACATAATTTTATATTTTTTATTACTAAAATTTTATAATAAATAAATAATTAAATAAAATAATTATATTAAAGTACTTTAAATAACATTATGATAATATATACTTAATAAACATAAATAAATACATAAATAAATAAAAACAAGAAAACAATTAAAGAAATACTGTAAACTGTAAAACAATAAACTGTTAATATAACATACATTTCTGGAACAAAACAGTGTTACAACAATCAACAAATTAGTGTAAAACACTGTAAACTTAAACAGTCAAATGTTAATATAAAATTTGTTTCTACAACAATCAACAAATTAGTGCAAACTGTAAAAAAAAAAAGCTTAACTTTTGTAAATTAACAATAAGTTACAATCTACAAATTAGTATAAAACTATGTGTACTCTGAAACAGTCAACTGTTAATATTGCGAACATTTGTGCAACAATAAGTGTAAAAAACAGTCAACAAATTAGTGCAAACCGTAAAAACCTGTAAACTTTTAAAAAATCAACTGTTATTATAACATACATTTTTGCATCAATACCAGTGTTACAACAATCAACAGATTAGTGTAAAACACTGTAAACTTTCGAACAACCAACTGTTATTATAACATATCCATTTTTGCAACAATAACACTGTTACAAGTCAAGAACTATGAACCGCAACATGGATAGAGGTCCAGTTAGACAGACTCGGAGGCCTGAGACTGAGAGCCCAAGAGAACGTCCACAGCCCTTTTAAAGTCTTCAAAACAGTCAAACGTCTGCCCAGCAAGGTTTGTGGACGTGGAGGCTTTGGAGCTCTCACAGTAGCTCTTCTTTCTGTATTTCTTGTGGCCTTGAGTTGGTTGGCCACACAGAGCACAGATGTAAACCTTCACTGAGGTTGGATGTCCAGAGCCACTGAGTTCTGCCTTTTTCCTCTTGTAGACTGTTGATCTTGAGGGCAACAGTAGCGGAGTGATTGCCTGCGGCAAGGAAACAGCGGGAGGTGCAGTCAGCGAAGTGTGTGTGTGCCGGAGTCCTGCGGGCATCGAATGGGCCGGCGCAGGAACTGGTTGAGCAAGAGCAGAGGGAGGGACAGGTAAGATTTGCGGGAGCCTTTGCTTCAACTTTTGGGTGCCGGCCAGAGAAGTGGTGATGGGATACTGCACTGCAGGCCGGCTGGTATGGGGTCTTTCCTCTTGAAGCTCCTCAGCGGGGGGCTGGCTGGTGCTGGAGACGCTCTGGTGACGACGGAGGACAGACAGACCCTGGTCGGTGACGTTTGTGGCTGACAGTGCCTCCTGCCTCCTGATGAACTCGCTCACGCACTTTGAATTTATTTTCAGGATGGGAATCCCGAGTTTGCTGAGCTGATCATCGTCCACCGTCACTCTCTGCTGCACACGCTGGTACAGTTTAGTGATCTGCTGTTTCAGCGGTGACCCTTTAGCTTTTCCTCCAACACCAGGATGAAGCCACAGCTGTTTGACCAGGCAGTACATCAGCTGGTTCTTTCTGGAGTCCACCAAGTGTGCGGCTGAGTAGCGCTGGCTGAACTTGAGCTTCTGCACCAGGGACGCCTCAGTCGGATCTCCACTGGTGCGGCCAAACAGAGCATTGCCCCAGCGTGCAGAGTAGAGGCTGTCGAATTGTTGGATGCTGCGGTCATGGAGGTCAAGCTTGTTCCAGGCGCTGATGACCTTTTGCCTGGTCGACTCATTTAGGGCAAGTTTTCCTTCCTCCAGGGCGATCTCAACAAGGACTTTACACAGATCCTCTACGTGCTGGTACCCAGGCAGATGATTGGGACCGCACACGTCCTCCACACAGGGGTCAAACTCAGCAGCCACTGCCTGATCGGTGAGGCACAGACGGTTCCTCAGAGGAGTCAGGCTGTCCCTCTCGCGGTCTGAGGAGTAGCCCACATCATCATCTTCCTCCTGCGGCTCTTCCTCTGCCACCCCAGCAGGAACATCTTCGTCCTCATCCTCATCTGCCTGAAGTGTCTCTCTAGTCTGAGCGTAATGATCAGGAGCACTGAAGGGCTCTGAGGACAGGGAAAACAGGTACTCCAGACCAATGCGCTCATCACCAGCAGGAACCAGAGGCCTGTAGTTTGCCTCCTCCACCTCCCCAAATAGCTCCTGGCACCTTTGGTTTAGGCGATGGACCAGAGGAGACATGTACACCATATGTTTCCTCCCTTTCCGCCCTTGGACGCTGGCTGACTCCCTGTTAGAATTCCAGCGTTCGATGCCAGCCAGCAGATAGACTTGAAACGGGACGGCAGCACAGTGGGGTCCCGGGATCATGTCAGGGAGAAAGGAATGAAAGCCCTCCAGACTGTTGCTTCCTCTCACCGTACTGTACCGCGCAAGACGAACACCGTTATGGGTCACATACTTGGTGATGGTGTACATGTTCCTCCCTGGTGGACCCTGGATGCATTCAAGGTGCTTCTGCTGGTTCTCCCAGACGTGGTCGATGGCTGCAGAGTCCTTAAACAGATGCACCTGGTTCTCATCCATCCCTGCGGCTCCCTAAGGAGATCAATGGCGCACTGCAAGCGCGCACATGTTTCCTGGGCACCAACTGTGATCCTCCTGACGTAATGGCTGAGGTCATATTTACTGACACGCAGCTCGATGATCTGGCTGTCAGTCAGGGAGGCATAGTTGGTTGGGTGACCGGCACGTATCGCCTGTACCAGAAGAGCCATGTCGTCTTTGTTGTAGGCAAAGACGGCAGCAGAGAGGGCAGACTTGAACAGGGCATACTTTGGATGATGATCTGACCGTAGAGCTATTTCCTAAAAGAATAACAGTAAAAAAGTTTTGCAATACGTTTCCAAACTAACGTATTTTCCATTGTGTTAAATTTACCTTCTTGGTGGAGTCGTACTTCAGGACTTTGCCAAATGTGGACATGATCTGAGTACGGTAGTCCTCGATGTTATCTGCCTCTGAAATAAGAAACGCCTTTCTCATCAGTCTGGCAGATGGCGGCTCTCTCCGTGCTGGTGGTCGCTGGAACTGCTGGCACAAACTCCCTAAAAGCAGAGAAAACAGACACTTTGCTACTTAATCTTTGAATAAATGCTCAAAAGGATAGGAATTTAAAAATTATAATAATAATTCTGTCATCATTTGCTGATCCTTTTAATGATTTCAAAACATTATGGATTTATTTTAAAGACTAAACAAGATATTTAGAAAAATGTCAGAAACCTGTAACCATTGACTTCCATAGTATTTGTTTGTTTTTTTACAATGGAAGTCAATGGTTACCGGTTTTCGGCTTTCTTTAGAATATCTTCTTTTGTGTTTAACATAAAAGAGAAATTCATAAAGGTTTAAAACTACTCATTTCTGGATGAACTATCCATTTAAGAAAACAATTAACTCTGACTTACGAGTGATTTTCCCAGGTTTGTTGTACTGGCTGAGAAGAGTGGTGTACAAGTCCTTTCTCTGCAGATAGTCCTCGCAGTGGCTCTCCTGCACCTGTCTCCAAACCTTCACCATGGTGTTTCCCTCAGTGCGACCCTCATCAGGCGGATCACCTGCTTGTCCACGCCACGCCTAGAATCATAGGAGCAACACAATCATTAGATGATGGTGAATCTTAACTTTTTTTAAGACTCTGCATAATTTCACAATGATTTGTATTCTGCTAGAGACTCACCATAGCGTCAAGACAGCAGGTAACACCGCTCTGTGAGCTGGACTGAGCTGGTTAAGGATGCACTGATCCCATGACAGGAAACGACCAATAGTATGCTCTTCCGACTCCTTTGCAGCCTTTCTACAGGCGTTGCATGCCAGGACCTCAGTCAGCATGGAGTACCAGCCAGACATGTGGCAGATCTGTCTTACCGTGGATGAATACCCACAACGGTAGAGAAAAGCCTTCTGATTGGTGCGTGCTGGGCAGTCAGACCTTGGGCACCGAAGACTGTAACGCCACACACCGACTGGTCTCCAGAAAAAAACGGAGCTGCGAAAGTCTGCTGAGGGGACTTTTCCTTCCACCATTCCAGGAAATTCTGGAGGGTGAAACCACATCCGGTCATCCTTCAGGACTTTCCTCCACTTTCTGTTTCCATATTTGTCTTTATAAGACATGGCCCTCTGAAAGAGTCCCCTTTCAGCATCCTCCTTAAGCCACAGTATGTCCAGACTCCCACATCTTGTGCCAACCCTCAAATGACACCTGGTAATTAGAATAACCGAGACAAAACTGTGTTAAAATCAGTTAAAGTTGATTTTTTTTTAGTATTAAAGTATACATTTTTCTTATCTTAACATCCACAGAGTACTTTGACAGTTACCTCAGAATGTGCTGGGTCACTGTGTGTTGACCCACCAGATGACCTTCTAGGTTGAACGTCAGAAGAAGCCAAGGCAATAACTGATGAGGCTGATACAGGAGCTGATGAAGAAGACAAGGCAAGAACTGATGAGGCTGATACAGGAGCCGATGAAGAAGCCAAGGCAGGAACTGATGAGGCTGATACAGGAGCTGATGAAGAAGCCGAGGCAAAAACTGATGAGGCTGATGCAGGAGCCGATGAAGAAGCCGAGGAAAAAACTGACGAGGCTGATGCAGGAGCCGATGAAGAAGAATGGCAAGGAACTGATGAGGCTGATGCAGGAGCCGATGAAGAAGACTGGCAAGGAACTGATGAGGCTGACGCAGGAGCCGATGAAGAAGACTGGCCAGGAACTGATGAGGCTGATGCAGGAGCCTCCAATAAAGAAGTCGACGCAGGAGCCTTCAACAAAGTAAGTATAATAGTTAAAACCTTTTTCATTGACATAATCATACTTTTTGCACATTTGTCTCCCCATCTATGCTCACAAAACTGTATTCAGGAGTATATACACCACCTAATTGTGATGTATAAACGATGAACTTACAGCAGACAGTGGAGAGTCTGAGTGGGGCTTCTGTGAAAGATCTGCACAGGAACGTTTTCTTCTATTTGCTTCCCCGGCTCCTAAATGAGCACAGTTGTGGTTATCAGAACACAGTGTCTTGGTGTGATGAATTTTATTTATTAATGCACACAGTTGAAGCCGGAATTATAAGCCCCCCTGTTAAATTTTGGACTTTATTTTTCACAATTTATGTGTAATGGAGAGAGGACTTGTTCAGGCACATTTCTAAACATAATAGTTCTAATAACTAATTTCTTATAATTTATCTTTACCATGATGACAGTATATAATATTGGGTCACACTTTACAATAAGGTTTCATTAGATAATGTATTTACTAACACGAACTAATTATGAACAATGCTTGTACAGCATTTTTAATCATAGTTCAACATGTACTAATGCTTTATTAAAATAATATTTAATGCTTAGTTGATGGACTGTGAGCTGGCATGGATGACTGTAACACGAACAAATACTGTATTAAGTGTATTGTTCATTGCTTGTTTATGGTAGTAAATGCTTTGACATTAACTAATACAAACTTATTGTAAAGTGTCACCCTTTAAGGTAACACTTTAGAGTAATAGTTCATTAGTTAATATTAGTTAATGCATTTACTGACATGACTTAGAAGTTTAATACATTAATTATTTTTTATGTTTAAGTTAAATAACGTTAGTTCATTAATGCACTGTGCATGAAATAATGTCAACAAGCACAACTTTGGATTTTAATAATGCATTAATGTTGAACTGTAATTAATAAAGGCGGCACAAGATTGGTGACACTTAGTGTTAGTAAATTGATTAACTAAAGGACTATTATACTGAAGTGCTACCATATTCAGATTGAGAAAGTAAAGGCTTAACTAGCTTAACACTGTTTGTTCTGTAGCCAATAGAAAAACATAAATAATAAAACAAATAAAACTTTCTTCAGAAGATAATATACTATCCTAAGTACTGTGAAAATGTCCTTGCTCCATTACCTTGAATAAATATTTCACAGGAGCACCCTCAACTGTAGTTCATGCTGCAACAGTATGAATAAATGTTAATAAGTGACATTTATTATGTGATATACCTTGTCTTTCAGAGGGGCTGAGTGGTTTCTTCAGCAGACCGCCTTTGTCCTCAACTGCTAAAGAAGGACAAAAAAAAAAAACACAATATAGGCAAAAGTCAGTGTCAAAGCAGCAAGAAGACAATCTCATCAGCACAGTGTTTTGATGTTGTGTTTCATTGATTATGCTATGGTACATAAACAATTAAAGACAATAATAAAGGGTTATACACACTGCAAATTTTAGATTGTAGATTTAACTACCTTAGAGTTCAAATTAACACTCCCTCAGTGTTTATATGGAAACCACTATAAAAGTTTTAAAATAACACTTTTGAAAGTGTTAAAAAAAAATTACCACTCAGAGAGTGTTAATTAGCAAACTCTTATTGTTTAAAATATATGTAAAATGTATATCAAAATAATGGCAGCAGTAGCCAAAACCAAAGATGAAATCAACTGAGAATAAAACCTTAAATAAAATAATAATGAATAAAAAAATAAACAAATTACACAATAAAATGTATTTTTATTTTCAACATCTTTAAAACAACTCATCACATTAAAGAACTCATCATGGAGCTTCACTTATTACTGAGCTTTGGCTTTAATTCTGTCATGTAAACAAAAGCTCTTTATGAAATTTCTGTTGTTCATTTGAAGTCACCATGATGGAGGACAGAGTCTGCTTTAGTAGGGCTCTTCAACTTCTTGCTATAAAATGGTTTTTTTATTTGGATGCTATAATTATTAGTGCTAATCACACTATTCTTACATGTAGCATGAAAATTCAAAAGAAAATGTAAGAGTCAGTCTGAAGAGATTAACTATGATATCAAAGCCATCTTCTCCTGCTTGTTTTCTAATTCAGTGTCATATTAGTTATGTGTGTGAAATAAATAAAATACATAAATGAAACCACTGAAGCTTTAACAATTAATGACTTTAAACGCATGATTTACAATGTGAATGTTTGAGCTATGGCAGCACTTAAAAACACACAGACATCAACAATTAGTCTTTGAATCTCAATGATGGTGACAAACAAAAAAACAAAATCAATTAAAAAAACTACTGAAATATTACCTCCCAAACACAACACAAAATAAATAAAAAGAAAGAGATTGTAACAACATAAAGCTGCATAATTTATTTATGATGCAATGCATGCTGGGAGCTTTGTACTATGCTGGCACCCAGCATGAAATATGCAGCTTTTTTCTTTTTAGCAACCATGGTTGAGGTTCATATCCTGATTCTTGATGTCTGTGTGTCATAAAGATCTGCTGGAGCTTTAGTGTATGACACTTTATATAACTCTAGAATTTTAACACTTCACTCTGAATTACCACAACACTTAAAAATTGAACACCAATGAATTTGCTGTGCACCTTGTGCTTCAAAAGCATTGAGGGTTTTTCACAAGTAGCGCATCATCTGCTCATCCACCGTAACCTCTAGAACCCGATGAGCTGGAGCTGGCCGCCACTGCAGGAAGAGGCTTGTCCTTTGGGGGTTTCTGTGAGTTACAAGTTGTAGTTTGCATGAAATGTTGCCAGCATGATATATATTTTTTAATAAAATATTTTAAAAATAAAATAAAGCCTATCTCTTTGCTGAGAATGTACTGCTGGAACCGCTTCAGTGTCACAAAAAATCTCGAGAAATCGAAAAATATCGAAAAATGAAAAAATCTTGAAAGATCAAGAAAACTCATGAAAAATAATAAAATCTTGAAAAAGCACAAAAACAAATCACGAAAAATAAAAAACAATAAAAAATTCAAAAAAATTCAAATTTTTGAAAAATCGCAAAAAATGAAAATTTTTTGAAAAATAACAAAAAGAAAAAATTTTTGAAAATTCACAAAAAATGCAAATTTTTCGAAAAATCGCAAAAAATTAAAAATTTTTGAAAAATCGCAAAAATGAAATATTTTTTAAAAATCGCAAAAAATGAAATATTTTTTAAAAATCGCAAAAAATGAAATATTTTTTAAAAATCGCAAAAATGAAATATTTTTTAAAAATCGCAAAAAATGAAATATTTTTTAAAAATCGCAAAAAATGAAATATTTTTTAAAAATCGCAAAAAATCGCAAAAAATGAACATTTTTTGAAAAATCGCAAAAAAATGAAAAAATCTTGAAAAATCTCGAAAAATGGAAAATCTTGAAAAATCTCGAAAAATCAAGAAAAATGAAAAAATCTTGAAAAATCTTGAAAAATCTCGAAAAATCAAGAAAAATGAAAAAATCTTGAAAAATCGCAAAAAAATGGAAGAATCTTGAAAAATCTTGAAAAATCTCGAAAAATAAAAAATCTTGAAAAAAAATCTTGAAAAATCTCGAAAAATCAAGAAAAATCAAGAAAAATGGAAAAATCTTGAAAAATCTTGAAAAATCTCGAAAAATGGAAAAATCTTGAAAAATCAAGAAAAATGAAAAAATCTTGAAAAATCAAGAAAAATGAAAAAAAATCTCGAAAAATGGAAAAATCTTGAAAAATGAAAAAATCTTGAAAAATCTTGAAAAATGAAAAAATCAAGAAAAAAGAAAAAATCTTGAAAAATCTTTAAAAATGTCGAAAAATGATAAAATCTCGAAAAATCAAGAAAAATGAAAAAATCTTGAAAGATCAAGAAAAATCACGAAAAATTATAAAACCTTGAAAAAGCACAAAAACAAATCACGAAAAATAAAAAATAATAAAAAATTCAAAAAAATTTAAATTTTTGAAAAATCGCAAAAAATGAAAATTTTTTGAAAAATCACCAAAAATCGAAATTTTTTGAAAAATAACAAAAAGTAAACATTTTTGAAAATTCACAAAAAATGCAAATTTTTCGAAAAATCGCAAAAAATTAAAAATTTTTGAAAAATCGCAAAAATGAAATATTTTTTAAAAATCGCAAAAAATGAAATATTTTTTAAAATTTGCAAAAAATCGCAAAAAATGAAAATTTTTTGAAAAATCACAAAAAATGAAAATTTTTTTAAAAATCGCAAAAAATCACAAAAACTGAACATTTGAAAAGTGAAAAAATCTTGAAAAATCTTGAAAAATAAAAAAATCTTGAAAAATCAAGAAAAATGAAAAAAAATCTTGAAAAAACTTGAAAAATGAAAAAAAATCTTGAAAAAACTTGAAAAATGAAAAAAAAACTTGAGAAATGAAAAAAAAATCTTGAAAAATGAAAAAATCTTGAAAAATCTTGAAAAATGGAAAAATCTTGAAAAATCAAGAAAAATGAAAAAATCTTGAAAAATGAAAAAAATCTTGAAAAATGAAAAAAATCTTGAAAAGTGAAAAAATCTTGAAAAATCTTGAAAATTGAAAAAAATTAAGAAAAATGAAAAAAATCTTGAAAAATCTTGAAAATTGAAAAAAAATCTTGAAAATTGAAAAAAATCTTGAAAAATGAAAAAATCTTGAAAAATCTTGAAAATTGAAAAAAATCTTGAAAAATGAAAAAAATCTTGAAAAAACTTGAAAAATGAAAAAAAATCTTGAAAATTGAAAAAATCTTGAAAAATCTTGAAAAATGAAAAAAATCTTGAAAAATCTTGAAAAATGAAAAAAATCTTGAAAAATGAAAAAATCAAGAAAAATGAAAAAATCTAGAAAAATCTTGAAAAATGAAAAATGAAAAAAAGTCTTGAAAATTGAAAAAATCAAGAAAAATGAAAAAATCTAGAAAAATCTTTGAAAATTGAAAAAAATCTTGAAAAAATGAAAAAAATCTTGAAAATTGAAAAAATCAAGAAAAATGAAAAAATCTAGAAAAATCTTGAAAATTGAAAAAAATCTTGAAAAATGAAAAAAATCTTGAAAAATCTTGAAAATTGAAAAAAATCTTGAAAAATGAAAAAATCTTGAAAAATCTTGAGAATTAAAAAAAATCTAGAAAAATGAAAAAATCAAGAAAAACGAAAAAATCTTGAAAAATCTTGAAAATTAAAAAAATCAAGAAAAACGCAAAAATCTTGAAAAATCTTGAAAATTAAAAAAAATCTTGAAAAATGAAAAAATCTTGAAAAATCTTGAAAATTGAAAAATCAAGAAAAATTAAAAAGTCTAGAAAAATCTTGAAAATTGAAAAAAATCTTGAAAATTGAGAAAAATCTTGAAAAATGAAAAAATCTTGAAAAAACTTGAAAAATGAAAATAAATCTTGAAAAATGAAAAAAAATCTTGAAAAACGAAAAAATCTTGAAAAATCTTGAAAAATGAAAAAATCTTGAAAAATGAAAAAAATCTTGAAAAAACTTGAAAAAGAAAAAAATCTTGAAAAATGAAAAAAATCTTGAAAAAACTTGAAAAAGAAAAAAATCTTGAAAAATGAAAAAAATCTTGAAAATTGAAAAAATCTTGAAAAATCTTGAAAAATGAAAAAATCTTGAAAAATTTTGAAAATTGAAAAAAATCTTGAATATTGAAAAGAATCTTAAAAAATGAAAAAAAAAATTGAAAAATGAAAAAAAATCTTGAAAAATCTTGAAAATTGAAAAAAATCTTGAAAAATGAAAAAATCAAGAAAAATCTTGAAAAATGAAAAAAAATCTTGAAAATTGAAAAAATCAAGAAAAATCTTGAAAAATGAAAAAAATTTGAAAATTGAAAAAATCTTGAAAAATCTTGAAAAATGAAAAAAAAATCTTGAAAATTAAAAAAAATCTTGAAAAATGAAAAAAAAATCTTAAAAAATCTTGTAAAAATGAAAAAAAAATCTTGAAAATTGAAAAAATCAAGAAAAATCTTGAAAAATGAAAAAATTTTGAAAATTGTAAAAATCTTGAAAAATCTTGAAAATTGAAAAAAATCTTGAAAATGAAAAAATCTTGAAAGATCTTGAAAAATGAAAAAAATCTTGAAAAAACTTGAAAAATGAAAAAAAATCTTGAAAAATGAAAAAAAATCTTGAAAAACGAAAAAATCTTGAAAAATCTTGAAAAATGAAAAAATCTTGAAAAATGAAAAAAATCTTGAAAAAACTTGAAAAAGAAAAAAATCTTGAAAAATCTTGAAAAATGAAAAAATCTTGAAAAATGAAAAAATCAAGAAAAATCTTGAAAAATGAAAAAAATCTTGAAAAATGAAAAAATCTTGAAAAATGAAAAAAATCTTGAAAAAACTTGAAAAAGAAAAAATCTTGAAAAATGAAAAAAAATCTTGAAAAATCTTGAAAATTAAAAAAAATCTTGAAAAAATCTTGAAAAATCTTGAAAATGAAAAAAATCTTGAAAATTGAAAAAAAATCTTGAAAAATCTTGAAAAATGAAAAAATCTTGAAAAATTTTGAAAATTGAAAAAAATCTTGAATATTGAAAAGAATCTTAAAAAATGAAAAAAAATTGAAAAATGAAAAAAATCTTGAAAAATCTTGAAAATTGAAAAAAATCTTGAAAAATGAAGAAAATCTTGAAAAACTTGAAAATTGAAAAAAATCTTGAAAATTGAAAAAAATCTTGAAAATTGAAAAAATCAAGAAAAATGAAAAAATCTTGAAAAATCTTGAAAATTGAAAAAATCAAGAAAAATGAAAAAAACTAGAAAAATCTTGAAAATTGAAAAAAATCTTGAAAATTGAAAAAATCAAGAAAAATGAAAAATTCAAGAAAAATGAAAAAATCTAGAAAAATCTTGAAAATTGAAAAAAATCTTGAAAATTGAAAAAAATCTTGAAAATTGAAAAAATCAAGAAAAATGAAAAATTCAAGAAAAATGAAAAAATCTAGAAAAATCTTGAAAATTGAAAAAAATCTTGAAAATTGAAAAAAATCTTGAAAATTGAAAAAATCAAGAAAAATGAAAAAATCTAGAAAAATCTTGAAAATTGAAAAAAATCTTGAAAATTGAAAAAAATCTTGAAAAATCTTGAAAAATGAAAAAAAATCTTGAAAATTGAAAAAATCAAGAAAAATCTTGAAAAATGAAAAAAATTTTTGAAAATTTAAAAAATCTTTAAAAATCTTGAAAATTGAAAAAAATCTTGAAAATTGAAAAAATCTTTAAAAATCTTGAAAAATGAAAAAATCTTGAAAATTGAAAAAAATCTTGAAAATTGAAAAAAAAATCTTGAAAAATCTTGAAAAATGAAAAAATCTTGAAAAATCTTGAAAAATGAAAAAACCTTGAAAAATCTTGAAAATTGAAAAAAATCAAGAAAAATGAAAAAATCTTGAAAAATCTTGAAAATTGAAAAAAATCAAGAAAAACGCAAAAATCTTGAAAAATCTTGAAAATTAAAAAAAATCTTGAAAAATGAAAAAAATCTTGAAAAATCTTGAAAATTAAAAAAAAATCTTGAAAAATGAAAAAATCTTGAAAAATCTTGAGAATTAAAAAAAATCTTGAAAATTGAAAAAAATATTGAAAAATCTTGAAAAACGAAAAAATCTTGAAAAATCTTGAAAAATGAAAAAATCTTGAAAAAACTTGAAAAATGAAAAAATCTTGAAAAATGAAAAAAATCTTGAAAAATCTTGAAAAATGAAAAAATCTTGAAAAATTTTGAAAATTAAAAAAAATCTTGAATATTGAAAAGAATCTTGAAAAATGAAAAAAAAAATTGAAAAATGAAAAAAATCCTGAAAAATCTTGAAAATTGAAAAAAATCTTGAAAAATGAAAAAAATCTTGAAAAAACTTGAAAAATGAAAAAAAAATCTTGAAAATTGAAAAAATCTTGAAAAATCTTGAAAAAATGAAAAAAATCTTGAAAATTGAAAAAATCAAGAAAAATGAAAAAATCTAGAAAAATCTTGAAAATTGAAAAAAAACTTGAAAAATGAAAAAAATCTTGAAAAATGGAAAAATCTTGAAAAATCAAGAAATATGAAAAAATCTTGAAAATTTTGAAAAATGAAAAAAATCTTGAAAAATGAAAAAAATCTTGAAAAATGAAAAAAATCTTGAAAAATCTTGAAAATTGAAAAAAATCTTGAAAAATGAAAAAATCTTGAAAAATCTTGAAAATTGAAAAAAATCTTGAAAAATGAAAAAATCTTGAAAAATCTTGAGAATTAAAAAAAATCTTGAAAATTGAAAAAAATCTTGAAAAATGAAAAAATCAAGAAAAACGAAAAAATCTTGAAAAATCTTGAAAATTAAAAAAATCAAGAAAAACGCAAAAATCTTGAAAAATCTTGAAAATTAAAAAAAATCTTGAAAAATGAAAAAATCTTGAAAAATCTTGAAAATTGAAAAATCAAGAAAAATTAAAAAGTCTAGAAAAATCTTGAAAATTGAAAAAAATCTTGAAAATTGAGAAAAATCTTGAAAAATGAAAAAATCTTGAAAAAACTTGAAAAATGAAAAAAAATCTTGAAAAATGAAAAAAAATCTTGAAAAACGAAAAAATCTTGAAAAATCTTGAAAAATGAAAAAATCTTGAAAAATGAAAAAAATCTTGAAAAAACTTGAAAAAGAAAAAAATCTTGAAAAATGAAAAAAATCTTGAAAATTGAAAAAAATCTTGAAAAATCTTGAAAAATGAAAAAATCTTGAAAAATTTTGAAAATTGAAAAAAATCTTGAATATTGAAAAGAATCTTGAAAAATGAAAAAAAAATTGAAAAATGAAAAAAATCTTGAAAAATCTTGAAAATTGAAAAAAATCTTGAAAAATGAAAAAAATCTTGAAAAAACTTGAAAAATGAAAAAAATCTTGAAAATTGAAAAAATCAAGAAAAATCTTGAAAAATGAAAAAAATTTTGAAAATTGAAAAAATCTTGAAAAATCTTGAAAAATGAAAAAAAATCTTGAAAATTAAAAAAAATCTTGAAAAATCTTGAAAAATGAAAAAAAATCTTGAAAAATCTTGTAAAAATGAACAAAATCTTGAAAATTGAAAAAATCAAGAAAAATCTTGAAAAATGAAAAAATTTTGAAAATTGTAAAAATCTTGAAAAATCTTGAAAATTGAAAAAAATCTTGAAAATGAAAAAATCTTGAAAGATTTTGAAAAATGAAAAAATCTTGAAAAATTTTGAAAATTGAAAAAAATCTTGAAAGATCTTGAAAAATGAAAAAATCGTGAAAAATTTTGAAAACTGAAAAAAATCTTGAAAATTGAAAAAAATCTTGAAAAATGAAAAAATCTTGAAAGATCTTGAAAAATGAAAAAATCTTGAATAATCTTGAAAATTGAAAAAAATCTTGAAAATTGAAAAAAATCTTGAAAAATGAAAAAATCTTGAAAAATCTTGAAAAATGAAAAAAATCTTGAAAAATCTTGAAAAATGGAAAAATCTTGAAAAATAAAAAAATCTTGAAAAATCTTGAAAAATTAAAAAAATCTTGAAAAATGAAAAAATCTTGAAAAATGAAAAAATCTTGAAAAATCTTGATAAATGAAAAAAAATCTTGAAAAATGAAAAAATCCTGAAAATTGAAAAAATCGACTTCCGGTTAGGTGAGCTATGGAGTAGGACGTGTTCGCTAGGAGGTCCTGCAGAATTTGTAAATTTTCTGAATTAATGCACATTTTTATTTAATATCAAGTGCCTGCAGATAATTGCGCCTAACGGTGTTCATTTTGAACTAAACCTGTGCAACGAAGATGAAAACTAAAGGCAATAATAAGGCCAATAAAGGGGCCAACGTGCAGCCATCGCAACAGCGGCTTGCAACACCTAACGCATCCTCGGATGAACGTGATATCGCCGCGGGGGGGCAACGAGCTGAGCTCGATACAGCTTCAGGCAACATTCACTCTTAAAACTGAAATAATTTCATCACTACGCCGGGATCTGGCAGAAATATTTCACTCCGAACTACGGTCCGTGCTTAGCGATGACTTATCGACCATCAAAAGTGAACTTCAAGCCGTGAAGACAGAATTCTCTAACACGATGGTATCGATGCAAACTGAAATGTCGACAGTGAGAAGTAAAGTGAAGGATATGGAACAGTCTCTTTCCACATGTTCGGATGATATCACTACATGAAAAAGTTGAGTCTCTTTCGGCTACTGTGGTAAAATTAGAAGAAAAGTGTGAAGATTTGGAAGCCAGATCTCGCCGGAATAACGTAAGGATTATTGGTGTTCCAGAAAACCAACTTTCTACTGCTGTGGCGGTCTCCAAGCTGATTAAAGACGCACTCAACATGGATAAGGACATCCTAATTGACAGATCGCATCGCACATTGCAGCCAAATCCCAGACCTGGGCAGCGACCACGAGCTATTGTGGCAAGGCTGCATTATTATTCGGACTGTGTTGAAGTATTGAAGCGCGCACGTGAGATGATCCAAACTTTGTTAATAAGTTATTTGGAATCCTTCCCTCATTAAATACTCATTTGCTTATCTTTGCTGGTGATCTCAATTGTGTGATTGACCCAGTTTTGGACCGATCCAGCTCTCGAACAGTTACCCCTTCATCTATTTTTAAATCAATAATAGAGTTTATGAATAGAAACGGTTATGTTGACCCTTGGAGGTTTTACAACCCTCAAAATAAGGTATTTTCTTTTTTTTCACAAGTCCATCAAACATATTCCCGTATCGATTATTTTTTTATAGACAGCTCCTTAATTCCTAAAGTAAAATCTGTTCAGTACCACCCCATTGTTATTTCTGATCATGCCCCACTTACTGTTGATTTGCAGTTGTCTGCAACTCCACGATACTCATCCCCATGGAGATTAAATTCTCTCCTTTTGTCGGATGAAAATTTTAATGATTTTATTTTAACCTCTATAGATGATTTTATGGATATTAATCAAGATGGCGTAGTCTCTTACTCGCTATTGTGGGAAACACTTAAATCTTACCTACGTGGCCAGATCATTTCTTACAGCTTACTTCTGACATATTTAATATTGATCAACAGTTGGCCAGCTTTCCCTCACAAGTTCAGATTAAACAACGTCTTGACTGGCAGACTGAATTAGATCTTATTTTGACAGATGATGCAGAGCGGCTTTTATTGCATTCTCGTAGTAATTATTACGAACATGGTGATAAAGCTAGTCATCTCTTAGCGCACCAATTAAGATGTCAGGTAGCTAGTCGTTCAATCCCACAAATTCAGGATCCAGTTGGTAATCTGGTATCTGAGCCTGAAGAAATTAATGCAGTTTTCAAATCTTTTTATTCAATTCAATTCAAATCCAAGTAGTGCCAAATGTACAGGTGCCAGAATTGCTTCTTCTTAAGAGTTACAAGAGTTTACGCAGCGAGCTGTTTAGCAGTTTCTTAAAAAACTCAAAACCTTACAGTTTTTTCCAATTGTTTACACACAATTACTTGTACTTCAGACACAATGACTACACTATGTAACTGATGCACCAACCCCCTGAACCAACTTTGCTTTACACTCAAATTGCAGGTTTAAAACACAGTTTTTTCAAAACACTATACACAAATCTCTGCATTTTGCACAATTTTCATGCAGAAAATCTTTTGTTTTCACAAGGAACACACTGTCATTCACAATTCTAAAGTCAGTTGTGCTACTTTGCATAACTAACTCATGACATGAGTAAACACCTGTCACACTGAATTGCATTTTAGAAATCAGAGCTCATCTGGTTCATAACTGGTTCTCTGCCCACCCATGTTTTTTAGTTGTTCATCTCCCCCTCCATATTATCCATTCCTCAAATCTATTGAGGCTTTTTTTTCTGCCTGGAGATGTAAAGTGTATGACCGAAATCCACACACACGTATACCCCTTCTCCAAGCTATAGCAGTTGATGCTTTTCGTGACTGGATTCGCCATGCAAGGTAACAAGTCAGAAATCCTTATTTAACAATTGAGTCAGAACATACCTTCAAAAGCTAAAGCATTGAAGCAGGGCTTTTGTTTTATTTAGACTCTGTACTTCTGCAAGGGCTTATCTGGGATTTGAACCCGGGACTCGCACACTAAGTAAGAATTATACCCCTAGACCGAATGTGATGGTGTAGTGCAGCTGATTGATATGAGTAACCGAAATGTGATGGTGCTGTGCAGCTGATTGTCATTGACATCGGCCAATCGGCACGTAGCACCGCCTTTTTGAAGGGCCATGAAACCCCCTCGTTTCAGCAGGGTGTTTTCACACCTCTACTTTGGAAAAAGTCTGAAAAGTGGGCGTGTCCAGCTCTGTTTAGGGGGGAGTGTCAGAGGAAGAAAAGTGGGATGGTGTGGGAGTGTCTATTTGGGCACGCGCGAGTTTCAGAGTCAAAATACACACACAGACACACAGAAGAAAGTGATGGTGTTTAACCTACATGGACATCTGTAGTCGAATTATTTGCCAAATTATTAAATGGTGGACTTTAACTGCAGTTTGTCCCTTTATTCAGGGAATTCATTCATGCCCCTCGCGACAAACGAGATATTTGATTCGAGGAACTGCTCTAAGCGTGTATTTTTCATGCAATGTTTGATACCGCACGGCGAATGAGAGAAAAAAAAAAACGCAGCATTTCCCGGAAACTTAGATGCACTCGGCAGTTAGCGTCAGAAAGCCGCGTGTGTTATTCCGGTCACTAAATGCGGTGAAAATCCTACATGAGGTTAAAGTTTGGTTGTGGTCCTAACATGTTTACACTCGGTGCAATAGTTTGTTAGATACGAACAAACTGAATAAACAAAGAGCTCTGGTCGCTCACTTACCAAATCTGTAGAGACAGGACAATCACCAGCAACTAGAGCCGCGTCTTTATTAAGGGAAGACTACAAGCGAATCCGGATCAGCGTTTGCAGATGAGAACAGCTCTCAGGTAAACAATGTTCCTCCTTAGACACGTAAGTTGTTGTAGAGCATCACGTACACTGTTAATCCACACGTGAGTCTGCGCACTCACAGAGAGAAAATGAAAACGAAACTTAACTGCAGCAAACCCTAAAAGCAACACTTCACACATGTTTTGCCAATACAACGTGGCGTCTCTGCCGTCTAAACACTGTGACAGTAATGAATATTAATGAAGTTGCACAATAGAGCGCGCTGATTGGTTTGAACCAAGCCTTACTCATGCATTAATGCATCACACTTTAAGACGTAATAAGACACACTCTGGCACAGACGCCCAGTCTGCATGCTGGAATACAATGCTATTATGTCATGACCGTGACGCAGCTTCAAAAATTCGTTTCAAACCGGAAGTACGAATTTGCTTGAAATAACGCAAAAACAACCAATTTACACTTTTTAGTGAAATATAGGTGTCCTAATAGTGTTTTTAGCAGTGTGGGACACATATACGACTGTCAACAGCTCAAAAAATGTGTTTTGGTGTTTCGTGACCCTTTAAACCTGATTGGTTGGTGCTTGGGATACGTCACGTCCGACGCACTGGTTTGGGTGTCTGTAGTCGCGGCTACAGGTAGAGGCTCTGCGCTCGTTCTGATAATTTTTTGTAAGTTGTTTGAATGGACCCACGTTAAGCTCTCTTTTGGCATTGTTCTAGTGCATCGTGTGGCGGTGGCTTTTCCCTTGGCTGTGGTGGCTGGATGACTGTTCAGTTGCAGGTATATGATGGCTTTTAACTGGCTGAGTAATGGGGTTTAGCCGCATTTAACCTGCGTGTTTCATGCCGTACAGCTATTAATTCTGGCACCTCGCTGTATTGTATCGACCAACGAGTGATTATAATCTGTCTGAGTGTGCGCCCTTTGGTAAGTGAAGCACGTATGATTTGGTGTGATCATTTAAAGGACCATGTTAATGGGCTTGCTTGTGCTTTTCCTCCTTAGGATCCTCCCATTCCCTTTTATGTCGGATCTTCCTCTGGTATCATTTGTTTATTAGCTCCCGTATTCATCGCTATTGCTGTGGTTACCGGAGATCGTCTTCAACTGCTGCTAATGCTAACGGCGGCGTATTAGCTACTGATTGGACACCACCAATGCAGCTGTTAACGGGGATATCATGTAAAGTAGGTGTTTTAACCTAATTTACCCACTTATTGATGTATTTTGTTGGTTATTTATTTTTATTTATTTCAGGAACTGAGGTTTCCCCCGGTGGATGACGGGTCTCTTTCCACTGGTGGTGGTGTTTCTCTACCGTGTGCTGTGGGACACTGAGTGCGTGATAGCGTGATTTGAGTGCACTGTGGTGTGTGCGTGTGCTGGGGTAAAGTCGGTCCACTCGTACCCAGTCAGTGGGAACCTCCAATCCTGGTTTTGTTTGTTTATTTATTGTTTCTTTTGTATTTAATAATGAAGTGGGAATTTTTTATGTGTTTTTAAGAATCGTAAAATTTGACAGTTTCATTCAAAATAAATATTTTTGTACCTTTGCATTAACTCATGTCTCTGTGCCTTTCTGGGAGAAACGAACCGGTGTCCTTTTCTAATAGTTATTTCCCTGGGTAACTCCCGGGGTGGCGTAGTCGGTTATTTTTATTTAAAGACATTTAAACCCTTCTCTATACCCTCGTCACACAACAATCTACTGAAAATCAGTAAATTTACATGGCAACACTATCGACTGACAAACCGGCATTCTCAGAAAAAAAGGCCTCTGTGTCAGCCACAACGCCCTTACAAAACAGCAGACATCTGTAAGGGCTCAACTGAAATTTGAACCTAAGATTTCTTACGGCATGAACGAGAATCATACTCCTAGACCAGCAAGCCACTATGATAGAAATGTTTTATGTGGCGACACTATCTGCTGACAAACTGGAATTCTTCGAAATTTTTTTTATGAAAGTAGTAATGCCCTGTAAAACAACAGAGAAACTGCAAGGGCTCATCCGGGATTTGAACCCGGGACCTCTCCCACCGTAAGCGAGAATCATACCCCTAGACCAACGAGCCAGTAAAATCTAAAGTTTTGGGTGAGAGAGAGCGTAAGTTTTTGCGAAAGGCAACTTGTACTGGAGTGTGTGGTGGCTCAGGAGTAATGTGGATGTTGAGAGACAGAAGGAAATGATCTGATGTGTGTAGTGGAGTTACTAGTGTTTGATCAGTGAAGCAATGTTGAGTGTAAATAAAGTGAGTAGCAGAAGTAGGTTCTCTTTTGAGGTCAAAAGAGGCAAGCAGAGTCTGGAAGTCAGTAGCTTGAGGTTTTTCAATGTGGATGTTGAAGTCACCTAGCACCAACAAGGGAGTGTCATAAACAGAAAAAGATGAGAGAAGAACATCCAGTTCATCTAAGAAGTGACCTAATGTACTTGGTTGGCGGTAGATGACAACCACATTTATGTAGAAGGAGTGGATAATGGTGGCTGCATGGAATTCAAAGGAGCTGATCTTTGCCAGTGACTATCTCTGAGTAAATTTCCATTCTTTGGAAATCAATAGTCCAGTTCCACCCCCTCTCCCTGTCTGACGAGGAGTGTGGGAGAAAGAGAAATTAGCAGAAAGAGTAGCATGTGTAGCAGTGTCCTCCGGTCTCAACCAGGTCTCAGTTAGAGCCATGAGATTATAGTCAGAATGTGTAGCTATGGAGGTAATAAAATCTGCCTTGTGAACAGCAGATTGACAATTTCAGAGGCCCACGGAGAGAGTTGTGAAATAGCAGATGCATGTATTGAACGAAGGTTGTGATAATTATGCCTGCAGCTTACCTCCCGTGCTTTGCGAGTGTTAGTAACAACAGGAATTAGTTAACACATAATAAAAGTGCAATGAAAACAATAATAAGTGCAAAGATTAAGTAAAATAAATAAATAAAGTACTCAGGTGCTTTGTCAGTGTCTTTGCTCGGTGGAGTCGCACAGGTAGAGTCAATGGTCTTTACACTCGTCGGTCTTTACACGCAGTGAGACTAGCTGCTTATATACACCCCTGAGCGCTCGCTGATAGAATTCAGCTTGACATGCCTCAAGAGTTCCCACAATACAACAACAGAAACTGAGGCGAGGGGTGCAAAACCGACCGTGATCCACACACAAGCTCTTACAGTAACCAAGGAAACAGTGAGTAATCTTTCTAGCACTACACACAAACAACTGAAAACAAGTCTAAATGTACTTACACGCTGCTGGTCTCGTTGCTAAAGTGCTTCTCCTTTTATGGTTGAACAAGCCATCCTACTTCCCTTACTTACTTACATTGTCTATCCATCCATCTATTTATTCATTTTGTTTAGTAAATGTGTTATTTTTGAGGTTGACCTCAAAAAATCTAATAACTTTACTGCCAGAATTGTAGGTGCAGGCTAGGACTGTCTCTGCCATTGGCAGATAACGTCGTTTTTTTGGCTTCATAGGACATGGACTTTCAGCATGCAGTGGGACGGTTTGCTGCTGAGTGTGACATGGCAGGGAAATAAACAGCACCTCTGAGTCAGAAACCATGGTGCTTGACTGGTAAAAAGGTGGCCATCTCCAGTTTGGAGAGTCTTTACCCCAAATGGAGTACAAGTATCTGCGTTTTTTTTTTTTTTTCATGAAAAATGGAATGTGAGATTAAAAGATGGATCAGTGCAGCAGTAGCAGTAATGCATTTGATGTGATTGTCTGTTGTGGTGAAGTAGCTGAGATGAAAGGCAATGTTCTAAATTTTCCACTCAATCTAGGTTCGTACTCACATCTATGGTCATGACTGAAAGGACAAGATCTCGGTAACAACCGGATACATTTTGCAAAATGTTATGACCTGCTTGTTTGAGTTGCACCATAAAAGTGAGATGAGACAACAAAATAGCCTGAATGCAAATGATTTATTATAAAATGTAACTCAGAACAATCAATCAAAGCAACCAACAAATGTCTAGGCATAATAATGAAGATAAAGAACTTAGGATATAATCACAACAACACTTTAACTACAAAATATAAGTAATGCAAAACAAAACCATAAAGTTAAAGAGTCAATGAGATGGCAGGTCTTGACATGAGCACTCCCGAGTAGCCACAGCGTCCAGGGGTAGCTAGCACAACAACTTTTATATACCCATTGATGAGTAATGCAGGCATCCAATCAGGATTTACCACATATTCCAATCTGGAGTCTTGGGATTATCACAGTGTATTAATATTGTAAAACTAAATACTTGTCGCTCTGCCAAAATCATCAAATATTCATCAAGTTTGTATTCTACTCAAAACAGTAAATGTAGTAAACTAGAAAGAATTTTGAATCTAAAAGTAAGGAAACTTTACTAATAAATAGATGATTTGTTTCTCATTCAGGGAGTCAGACAAAGAACATCATCGAAAACAACACTAGCTACATGAATACACTGAAGAGTAGAGTACAGATGTATCCGCACCTGTACAATCACTTGCAAAGAGATTTTAAGCAGCAGAGATGCTGTTTGCCAGATGTTTATGAAACTGTTCTTCTCTCAGTTGCGATCATTGTGTTTACAGAAAACGCAAGGAGCGCAACACATTTCTACAAAATTTTCACAGAGGCACAACAAACACACAGACGCAGGGGAAAAAGACAGTGACTGTTTACATGGACATCAGTAACTGACTGTTTAATGACAGTGGAATGTTTGATACTGCACATTGTATAAGAGAAAAAAAAACTGCATTTCTCGGTAACTGAGATGCACTTAGTATGTCAGAAAGCCATGTGCGTGTGTAGACTATCCTGTCAAAAAACGCGTTTACATGTTTACACTCAGAGAGCAGCATTTACAGCAGATCCTTCAGTCCATAATATTGTAGTGATATTAACGTACTGACTTTAAACAATTCCTCTTCTCCCACTTGTTTTGGAAACCCAACTAGTCGTCTCTCTGCCGTCTGAACACTGTTTGAGGTAAAACAGTCTTTAAAGCTATCATACATATTAATGAAGTTGCCCCGAATACACAATAGAGCGCACTGATTGGTTTGAACAAAGTCTTTCTTATGAATGAATGTAGTACACTCAGAGACGTCATGAAATACTCCCAGATACAGACAGACAGTCTACATGCTGGAATACACGCAAGGAAGTGTATGGGTAGAAAAGTCCAGTGTGACCACGGCTTAAGTGCATGTGAATGGTTTCTTTCCAGTGTGGATCCTCATGTGTTGATTAAGGTATGATGAGCGGCTGAAACTCTTCCCACACTGAGTGCATGTGAATGGTTTCTCTCCAGTGTGGATCCTCATGTGGTGATTAAGGTGTGATGATTGGCTGAAACTCTTCCCACACTGAGTGCATGTGAATGGTTTCTCTCCAGTGTGGATCCTCATGTGTTGATTAAGGTATGATGAGCGGCTGAAACTCTTCCAACACTGAGTGCATGTAAATGGTTTCTCTCCAGAGTGGATTCTCGTGTGGTGTTTAAGGTGTGATGATTGGCTGAAACTCTTCCCACACTGAGTGCATTTAAAAGGTTTCTCTCCAGTGTGGATCATCATGTGTAGAATAAAGTTTGATGATTTGCTGAAACTCTTCCCACACTGAAGGCATGTGAATGGTTTCTCTCTAGTGTGGATCCTCATGTGTTGATTAAGGGATGATGAGCAGCTGAAACTCTTCCCACACTGAGTGCATGTGAATAGTTTCTCTCCAGTGTGGATCCTCATGTGGTAATTAAAGTGTGATGAGCTGCTGAAACTCTTCCCACACTGAGTGCATGTGTATGGTTTCTCTCCAGTGTGGATCCTCATGTGTAGATTACGGGACCACGATAAGCTGAAACTCTTCCCACACTGGGTGCATGTGAATGGTTTCTCTCCAGTGTGGATCCTCATGTGTTGATTAAGGGATGATGAGCAGGTGAAACTCTTCCCACACTGAGTGCATGTGAATAGTTTCTTTCCAGTGTGGATCCTCATGTGTAGATTACGGGACCACGATAAGCTGAAACTCTTTCCACACTGGGTGCATGTGAATGGTTTCTCTCCAGTGTGGATCCTCATGTGAATCTTAAGAATGTATTTTCTTCCAAAACTCTTTCCACACTGAGTGCAGGTGAAACGATTCTTGTCTCTCCTTTTTAAAATACCATCAGTCTGTAAAAAAGTTTTTTCCTCAATTTTGACATGATGTTCCTCCTGTTTACTCCCCTCGTTTTCTTCAGTTAGGTCTGAAATAAAAAAAAATAAAACATTAGTTTTCATTAAGTCTTTTCATTAAGTCTTAAAGGGCACCTAGGTTACCCCTTTTTTCAGATTTAATATAAGTCTTTTGCGTCTCTAGAATGTGTATATAAAGTTTCAGATCAAAATACCCATCAGATTTTTCATTATACCTTTTACAAGATGCTGTTTTATACTGATTTCCAGCAGGGGGTGGTTTTGTCGTACTGCGCCTTTAAGCCGAGTTCTGCCCGCCCACTGTTTCTACATGCCTCCTCCCTCAGCTGCGTCAGACAACAGACAGACTTAAAGGAAGAAGGTCTCACGTTGCGTTTGTGAGATACTACAGTAAGAACTAACCTTTACTAATCAGTATTGTGAAGTTGCCTTGATGAGTCACACACAATATCGTTACAAAGTTAACGCGCGCGCGCACACACACACACACACACACAGATACACACGCAGGCAGGCAGGCAGACAGAGCGCACTTAGCTTAGTTAAGGCTAACTTCAAGTACTGTGTGGATATCTGTTATGCTAATGTACAAAGTAAACCTGATTTAACTTCCACAAACCGGGATTGAAGCGTCTTCTTTTATAATTGTTCTGACACGCGGCTGTGCTGATGAAGTAAAGCTGAAGTAAAACGCTGTAATTAATTACACACATACTCTGTTTTAAAACACTTTAAACATGTTAAACTTACTCTTAATCACATTTGATGACGATTGCTGATCCTAGCGAACAGAACAGACCTTTTATTCCCGGTTGCTTTGCGTATGTCTGCCTGGTCTTGTTGACATAAACACGTGACTACCGGAACATGTTAATGCGCGCAGCTGTCAATCAATTCGGTGGGCGGGGGGATCGCACACCTACGTAATGGTGCGATCGATTTGAAAACAGCTCAAATTGGCCGACCCTTTTTTTGTAGTTAAATTGAAAAAAAAAAGGACTGGGTGTGTTCATATCACCCCAGTATGACGGTCTATACACTATACCAACACACAGATCTGTCCAAACAGCTTGAAAAGTAGATTTTTTACCATAGGTGCCCTTTAAGTCATCCTTATTTATCTAGTGCTTTTACAATGTAAATTGTGTCAAAGCCACTTAACATAGAAGTTAAAGTAAATTTAAACTGTGTCAGTCCAGTTTTCAGAGATTCTTACATAATTGATCATAAAAGTCATTTTGGTCATATTGATCAGACACAGATTTGAAAGCTGTAAATGGCCTCTTTTTATTCCTATATATTCACAATTACAACAAAATGTTTTTCTAAAATGTGTAAAGCAGACAGGGAATAATTGTATATTCTGTGCCTGACTGGTACACGGCAAAAACTGAAATCTAAGAAAGTAAAAAAATCTTATTTCAAGAAAATGTGTCTTGTTTTTTTGCTATTAAAGATGAATTGTCTTATAAAATACACTGTGGAGTAGACTATAAGTCTTAATTTAAGAAAACCGATCTTCTTCTGGCTAGGCAAGTAAATGTTAACTAATTTTAAGCAAGATTTTACTAGAAACAAGTAAGAGCTATAAAGCCCAAATTTGTGCACATTCAATAAGATAGTTGTGCTATTTTTAAGACTAATACACCACTAAAATTTCTAATTTTAAGAATATTAAGAAAATATTATTTTAGATTAGATTTAATTTTTCATACAATTTTGTGTGGGTGAGACTGTCTGTTTTTGAAAATTGAATAAAGAAAAATTGCTGTGAACAAACACTTGGCTTAAAAGGATTTTAATTCTTATTTCGTACTGAAAAAAAATGCAAAAGTTGTATCAACAACAAACTCATTCAACATTTGTTTTCACAGAATTTATGTAAATGCACAATCACTTATAACAGATTTCTTCCTGTCAAAATGGACAGCACTTTACAAGTATTAAAAAGTTAACCTATAAGGAATATTCTGCGTTCATTACAGGTTACCCATAATTAACAGCATTTGTTGCATAATGGTGATTATCTCAAAACATTAACTTTCACTTCTTCCGGAACAATAATATTATACGCCACACCAAACAGTGAAACACAAAATTAGAATGCGCGCGTTGAAATAAAAGAAAATAATTATGATCATTGATCCTGCCACCTTAAAGCTATCTTAATAAATTAAGTTAAATAACTATTTTATTAAATAATTATAAAATGGTTTTATTATTACAATAATATAAATATATATATTATTTTCTGTCTAGCAGTTTATAGGCTACCTGCTCTTTCTGGGAAACTTCTACACAGCAAAGTCATTGGTGTTAAATTTCAAGTGTTGTGGTAATTCAGAGTAAAGTGTTAAAATTCTAGAGTTAGATAAAGGTAAAATAACCCTCTCGGCGTTAGAAGCTGATTTGCCTCCTTGTCACACAGAGTAACATGTATCTACCTTAGAAAAAACCCTGTTTTTGAGTAACTAATCAGTGTCTCATCATATACCCTCATTCACCTGGCCCTTAAATTAGTCAATTAGTTTAGTCCACTAGACAGAGCGAATGACCACAAATAAGTGAATTCAGACACCTGCTGTTAACAAGCACAATCACTGAAGGAATAAGAAATAGAAGGAAGAAATAAAACTAGACACAGCCTCACACCAAACCAACTGAATTAAAACAGAGGATTAAACAACTCCATTAAATAATAGCATAAGCAGCTTCACTGATTACAGTTTGACTTCATTTCTGTAAGAATATTTTTTTTATTAAAAATATTTCATTTGACCTCACCATCATGGAGATCAGAGGCTGCTTATTTGAGCTCTTGAAGCTTTACTCTTATATTCTAATGTTTCCCTGACTGTTATAGCTGTGTTACTAAAACGCATCAGTTATAACAAGAAAGGTCAAGAGAAACAATACAGTTTCTGCTTAATTGTGATTGATATAATTTCAGGTGTTTACTAAGTTAATTCATAAAAAATGCAAATATATTTGTATTAAAGCTGTAAGGGACAATACTACTGGAAGTCTGCTGCTGTTCATAGAAAATTCAACAATTAGGATGCAATTAATAATTAGAGTGTCATGCACTAAACATTCAAGCTCCAGCTTACTCATTATGACACACAGGCATCAAGAATCAACATATGAACCTCAACAGTGGTTGCTAAAAAAAAAAAGCTGCATAGTTCATGCCGCAATGCATGCTGGGTGCCAGCATAGTACAAAGCTCCCAGCATGCATTGCAGCATGAATAAATTATGCAGCTTTATGTTCTTACAATCTCTTTCTTTTCCTTTATTTTGTGTTGTTTTTGGGAGGTGATATTTCAGTAGAGTGTTTTTTTTACTTGATTTTTATTTTTTTGTTTGTCACCATTATTGAGATTCAAAGACTAATTATTGATGTCTGGGTGTTTTTGAGTTCTGCCATAGTTCAAACATTCTCATTGTAAATATTGGTTTCATTTCATTTATTTAAATTACTTATTTCTCACACATAACTAACATAGTACTGAATTAGAAAACAAGCAGGAAAGGAAGGCTATGTTATCATAAATAATCTCTTCAGACTGACACTTTAATTTTCTTTCAGCTTTCCAAGCTATATATATATATATAAATAGTGTAATTAACACTAACTATAGCAGTCAAAATAAAAGACATTTATAGCAAGAAGTTGAAGAGCCTGACTAAAGCAGACTCTGTCCTCCATCATGGTGACTTCAAATGAACAACAGAAATTTTATTAAGAGCTTTTGTTCACATGACAGAAATCAAGTCAAAGGTCAGTAATAGGTGAAGCTCCATGATAAGTTGTTTAATTTGATGAGTTTTTTTAAAGATGTTGTAAAATAACATTTTTTATTGTGTAGTTTGTTTTATTTTTATTGATTATTATTTTATTTAGAGTTTTTTTTTTCTCAGTTGATTTCATCTTTGGTTTTAGTTTGTGTTTTTCTGTCCTTCAGTGATTCTGCTTGTTAACAGTTGTTCATCAACAATTCTCAATCCTCCTTTAATTAGACACTTAATTGTCTCATTAACTTCATCACTGTCTGAGTGTTCAGCCCTCTGTAGTGAGGACACTAGTGAGGATTTTGCTGTGGAATTTAAGGCTTAAGTGTGTTCGAATGAAAAATACAGACTATGGGATGTATTTTTAACAGAAATATTCTGGAAACTGAATTTACGAATGTAAAATGTTGAAAACAGCAGATTACTGGCAACCAGTGCTGCCAGTATTTTGACATACATTTAACAGATATTTTACACAATAAGAGTTTGCTAATTAACACTCTGGGTGTTAAAAATTTTAACACCTTCAAAAGTGTTATTTTAACACTTATAGTGGTTCCCATATAAACACTGAGGAAGTGTTAATTTTAACTCTAAGGTTGTTAAATCTACCAAATCTAAAATTTGCAGTGTGAGATCGATAAAAAATACAGACTGTTGAATGTGCTTTTAACAGAAATATTCTGTAAACTGAATTTATGAATGTTAAAAACAGCAGATTACTGGCAACCACAGCTGCTGGTATTTTTCCGTAAATTCTAAAAATGAAAAAAAAAAAAAATGAAAAACAGCTAAACAGTTTTTGTGTCACCATTGTGGAGGATGATAGCGTCTCTGTTCAAGTTCAAGATGAACTGAGAGTATTTGATGTTATGCTGCATCTTCTTTTGTTTAAAGGTTACTGTGTAGTTACTAATGCAGTCAAAATCTGTTTGCTACTAGCAATCACACATGAAAACATTATTGCATCTAAAGACTTCACATTTTTTTTGCACTAAGCTATGATATTGTAAACTGAATATTATATCAGTTCATGAAATATGGTTATTTTTTGTAAATTTATACAGTTCTATAGAACTTCCATGTTTTTCACAGAAAGATTCTGGCAACCACAGCTGCTGGTATTTTTTCTGAAATTTAACAGATATTTTACACTATAAGAGTTTGCTAATTAACACTCTCTTGGTGTTGACAATGTTAACACTTTCAAAAGTGTTATTTTTAACACTTATAGTGGTTCCCATATAAACTCTGAGGGAGTGTTAATTTTAACTCCAAGGTAGTTAAATCTACTATCTAAAATTTGCTGTGTATTGGTCCCATTTTTATGGTTATCTTCTACATACGCAGAAATCATTTGTTTTAGGGTTCTTTTCAGTCGTTTTGTGAGATTGGTCAGGGGGTGGTAGGCTATTTGATTTTTGTCATTTTCTGTTTGATTTTCTATTTTTAAACTTCAGAGAAAACTGCTGATGTGAACTGTGTGCCTAGGTCAGATAGAATGGAATCTGGTACTCCCCAACAAGTAAGTATTTCTTCTCTGAAGAATTTGGCTTCTGTCTGGGCAGTGGCCTCTCGCATGGGAAATAATTCCAGTGTTTCCTCTAGGATTGCACAGTAGAATCTCTGTCTGCTAGGTTCTGAAATATCTTGATTATATCTGGGTCTTTGTGTTGCTCTTCCCAGATTTCTGCAATGGAGATGGGTCAAAGTACGGTCACTTGAAAGGTGCAGAAGGGCATCCAGCTGGTTTGATGACAGACTCACTGTGCTTTTGATGAAGGGTTTACAAACCCAGTCGTACTGGTTCCAATTATGCTGCTCAGAAAAATACCTATTGAAATGTGCAGACAGAGATTGCAGATGGAGAGTGATTTCCGTTTTAGTAGTATCCCAGTTAAACACATTTTCTGTGATAAATTCATCCAAGGTCAGGAACATGTTTAGATTTAGTAGGTTTGAACACGGCCTTGAAGGGACAAATTCAGCGAATTAAGCCTATCAAATATGTCAGACAGGTATGTAAGATCTGTGAGCTACTTAGCGTCAGTAAAATAACTCCTAAAGGAAGATCCACAATCAATCCTCAGTTCGTAATGCAATGAAAAAATACGCTGCAGGACTTTGCCTGTGGAGAGCCATCTAACCTCCTTGTGCAAAAGCAACGACTCATATTCGGACCCCATTTCTATGCACAACAAGGCAAACAGTCTTGATTTAGTGGGACAAGTCTTTATGAAATTCACAATCTGTATTGCTGTTTGAAGCACTGCGTTCAAGTCCGCAGGAAGTGTTTTTGCTGCGAGGACCTCTCTGCGAATCATACAGTGGGTGAAACAAACATGCGGAGCTACTTTATGAACCAAAGCAGCGAGTCCTTTATTTTTTCCTAACATGGATCCCACTCCATCAGTGCCCACACCGACACAATTGTCCCAACAAAGACCAAGTTCATTCAGTTGACCGCTGAGTTTTTCTAAAATATCTTTTCCTGTAAACGTCTTTTCATTGATGAGCAAAATAGTAGATCCACAAGCAATTTTCTCTCATGACTGTAGCGGACGAATACAAGTAGTTGAGATGAGTTTGATATGTCTGTCGACTCAACTAATTGTAATAAAAAAGAAATCCCATTCTTTATTCTTTTAATCAGCTGACGTTTGACGTCGCATGCCATAACAGTTATACGCCGGCTTATGGTGTTGTCTGGTAGTGGAATTTGTTCAATGTAACTTGCATACTTCTCTCTAAACAGTTCTACAGATGGCCTTTGCAGCTGGAGATATGAGGCTCTCTGGAAATGTATGTGGCTATTTGGCCTTGGCAACTAAGGGTGCTTTCACACCTGTGAATCGATTCAGTTGTTCCGAAACAGAGATTACAATTGTTACATTGTTGCTCTTTGCTCTTGGAGCGGTTCGCTTTCACACTGCAAAGTTTCTAAACGGACCAAAAGAGTTAAAACAAGTCACGTGCGAGTAATCTCTCCTCACATTGGTCAGAGTGTCAGGGTTTGTTTTGCAGCGTCCCGCTCAGCTGTCAGGAGAGGTGGTGGTTTGGTGGTGATTGACAGGGTGCGCGCGCGCGACATGTCTGAGGAGAGACGCGGTGGGGAGGGGTGAGAAGGGTGCGCAACGATGCCTATTTGAGGGAGGGAGACGCAAGATTACCGGGAGATCATCACTCGTTTGCGGGCATCCGGAGACTCGCGAAACTCCCCGCCCTACTCATAATTCTCTCTTCATATAGCCGTAAGCCTATTACGTATGCATAAAACACTGTGATAACCGCGCTCGGATCGGATCGCTTTCTCACTGCAATCGAACCGCTCCAGGGTTCGTTTCAATCGAGCCGAGACCACCTCATTCAAGCGATCTCGGAGCGATTACTTTGGCGCGGAACAGAGCGCGATTGCCCTGTTCACATATGCCAATCGAACCGCGCTAACTGGGCAAACGAGACACGTTCCGAAACAAAAGTGTAGGTGTGAAAGCACCCTAAATGTGCCACCTCATTTGAAGCAGTAAGCGATTTTACTTGCAGCGTGGTTTGACTAGTCATCGTTTGTTTTTGTCCTCTTAATGCTGATTCTTTACATCGAAAAAAGTCGACTGGCTTATCTTTTAACATCGGATGTTTCTTCTGTAAGTGACGCACCAGTTTCACAGGTTTTAAACTGTCATTTGCAAGGACCTCTGAACACACAACACATTGTGGACATGGTTCGTTATTAATCGTATTGTATGTACTGTTCATCATACTTCCGTTGCTTTGATGCACACAGGCCTTTGGTTTTTGTAATGAGCGTTAAACCTCTCTGTTTGGAGATCCCCGTTGACGCGGAGGGTTGGTCATCCGTTTGCTTTAATGCTTCAGAAGGGCACTCGTCATCTTTTTTGTCAGATGGTTTACCGGTATTAACTTCACCGTCGTTAATTTTAAAAAGCCACAGGTCCATTTTTTGTATATGTTTTACGTGATCGCATTAACTACAAAAGGTGCCTCGTGCCTGATAGTTAGCTGCGGGACTAATCAGATTGACTCTTGTGAACATAAAAAAAACGTCATAATTTACTCGAGTGCACACCTCAGTTTCTCGATCCCCCCTTAACAGGCGCTGGCGCCCCACATTTTGAAAACCCCTGGCCTATAGTATGGCTAAACAAATGATAAATATTAATAAATTCCTCCTGTCCTTGCGCCTTGTGTTGTGTCAACACTGCACCTAATCCGGAATCACTGGCATCGGTGTAAACCACAAAGGGGAGTCGGAGAACAGGATGTCCAAGGATGGGAGGCGAGGTGAGACAAGTCTTTAATTTCTTCAGTGCTTGTTGATATTGAGGTGTCCATTGAAAAATTCACCCTTTTTTCTTCAATGAGTTCATGGGCTCTGCAATTTGAGAAAGGTTTGGCACAAACATATGGTACCACCCTGCCAATCCAAGGAGTTAAAGTCTTTGATGTTTTTTTGGAACCGGGTAGGATGTTATCGCTTCTACTTTAATGGAATCAGCAGGAATGGCCTGGGTGTTCACCACATGTCAAAGAAATGATAATTTATGTTGGCAGAATTTACTTTTCTTCAAGTTAATGATCAGACCAGCTTTGTGTAACCAGGTGAAGATCTTTGAAGTGTTGGGTGACTGAGGGTGAGTATATGATGTCGTCATCAATATACACAAAACACATTTTTCCCAGCAACTCTGCTAGGACAGACTCCATTAATTGCTGGAATGTTGCTGGGGCATTTTAAAGTTTTTAAATCCAAAAGTCTTGGATTCACTTCCAGGCTCCATAGTTACCTGCCAGTACCAACTGTTGAGATCAATGGTGGAGAAGATGACAGCACCAGAGAGGGATTCCAGTATCTCTGTGATGTTAGGTAAGGGGTAGGCATCTCTTTCTGTGATAGCGTTCACTTTACGATAGTCCACACACAACCTCATACTGCTATCTTTTTTGGGGACAAGGACAATGCGTGAGGCCCACGCTATTTGTATAGGTTCTGTGAGGGCATTCATTAGCATTTCTTTGACTTGCTCTTTCACAATCTCTTGCTTCTCTGGTTTTAAACGGTATGGACGTTGTCTGATCAGCACAGGCTAGTCAATATACAAGCAGTGCTGTAGAACAGTTGTTCTTCCAAGCTGGGAGGTACATACTTGTGGATTCTGCAGAAGTAGATGATGTAACTGGCAATTTTCTTCTGGATGCAGGTGAGATTGATCAACTGATGCTTTTATTATTGTCTTGTCATCCCTATTATCTGGTAACTGAAATAGACTTTGTGGTGGGGGATTTGAGGTGAACTATGAACGAGCTTGGCTTGAGTTTTTTCTGTGCACTTTTTTTTTTCTGGTGCAGGTATGTTTTTTTCTGGAATGCTGGCCTGCCCAGGCTGAAAAGCATACACTTGGTTTCGGGTTGATGTGCAGGTTTAATTTTCACCAGCCACATTGATCTGTAGCCCACTGGTAAATATATAATCCAATCCTAGGATCACTAAATAAGTGAGAGCTGTGGAAGTGAGGATAGCAAATGGAATAGGAAAAAACATATTGTAAAGAATGACATTTGTTTTTGCCCATCCTAAAGGTATGGCGGTCTCACCATTAGCAAAGTAGAGGAGACCATGGGGCCATTGATGAAGAACATCAAGGGAAGCAAGTGCTGACCTCAAATGTTGGTGAAGTAGGGTATAGCTGGCTCCAGTGTCGATTATGGCTTTTCCAGACCAAGCTCCAAGGGTGCTTGATACAATTAGCTGTTGTGGTATGAACTCATGGGTAGGAGGATGACTTGGTTTTGCTGTAATTGTGGAGTTGGAGTTGTAACAGAGATGCTGTTGTGAGAAGGTGCAGGCCTTTGATGCTGTGTGGGTATATTTTATCTCCTTCAGCAGTGGTTCTCAATATACCAATATAAAATATACCAGGATTTTGAAGCGATGATTTGACTGACATTAAAAGTGACCAATCACAGTCAACCTTGTCTAGTTTTGCATTGAACGTAAGGGCGGGACAAAGGCCTTTCTATGTTCCAGTGACAGAAAACAACAACTTAAAAACAAATGCATTATTGAAATAATGCTTTTTGGGTGTTTTTACTATAGAGATGTCTATGTTATTCACAAGAGTAATTAAGCCGCGGACATCCTGCCATTTTGCATTCTCTCCAACGGATTTTACTCGCCTCTAACCTATCACTCTTCTGAAGCCTAGTTTAATACAATCTGAGAGCATACTCACACTATGAACAGCTGCTTTGAACTAGGCCAAAGCACGCTTGTCCTCCATTCAGGCCAGGGCACGCTTACAATATTGATGATGCACTGTTCAGTAGAGAAGTGCTCTCGGTCAGCACAGTGGAGACTTCTCTAGTTATGTTGTTTTAGTCGTTTGGGATGCAGTGACACACAATCAAATATTTTGCCGAACAGATCCGCCAATTTTGACGCTCATAAACAGTCATAAAGTCCTCGTGCTGCAGGAATAAGTAGGTTTGCTGAATGCACAGCTGTGGTGCAGTGAGGAGTTTGCGTCTTTAATAAACTACAACAGTTTGCATTCATTGAACGGTAAGAATGATTAATAAATGCATATGAAATAGTCCCTTAAAAGAAACGTCTTGCTTTCAGTTTCTGGCTTAGGCGCGTTTTGCACTCACACACAAGCGTACCGCGCCAAAGCCCAAGTGAATTGTGCCTGAGCCCGATTCAGCGCACTCACACTTCTCAAACGATCAGGCAAACAGGCCTGGGCACGGTTTGGATAGCATAGTGTGAGTAGGCTCTAAGAGTGTCGGCGCGAGCTGCAGGTAATGCGCAATTATTCATTTCTGCAAATGTCGCGGGTGCTTTATTTTAACACGAGAGTGCAGTCATGTAGTTAATCGCCAAAACTGGATATCCGAGCCCTTAAATAGGCTTTTTCAAATGAACTGCAAGTCCTCTCATGATCTCATCATCGCGTGTGTGTGCTCAGACTATATACAATTGTGATCTCTCAGAAGTAGAAATTATTTATCTTTGCTCCTCGACTAAACTTACTCAAAAACTTTCAAGTATTTAGAATTAGATTGATGCATGACCGGTGACAATGCTAACGCACTTACTTGGCTGTACTGTGATGTGAAACTTAGCCTACCATAACTTTTCACAAAGGTGGAACTTTTTATTTCTTTACGGCAAAAGAATTATGCTAGAAATGTTTCTGGATGAGGTATTTATGTGATTTATACATACTAGGGGTATTCTGATCTGTCTTAAAGCATCAACAATTTGTACAGGCATTACAGGTCAAAGCAATCTGTTACATTTACCAAAATAAACAATATTAAAGCACTGCTTTGAGAAATGTAGTGTTGTCAGAAACCAAGTAATTTGTTTTTCTTATTTTATTACCGACAGTGTTCTTGTCTTTTTTGTAAAATTATTTCAGTTTAGGATCAAGCGTAAAATAAAATATTGTATAGACAACAAGCAATTAAGAAAAACAGTGTAAAATATGTAAACAAAAACCCAAGTTTAAATATTTTCATCATATACTTTAAACATTTAAAAGCCTGAAAGTATTGTTTAAAAATGAACAAAAAGTGTCTCTATGGCCTTAAAAGTATGTGGTAGTTTTGCCAGTGCTATTGAAAATGATTCATTGTCATGTACAGAAAAAAATAGACCATACTTTGTTAATGCAAATACCTACATGTAGCCTTGTGATTTAAACAATTAAACAATTTAAATAATTGTATAATTAAAAAAGGGCCATAATGAAAAAAATGTTTTGTTTTTTTTCAAAAGTAATTAACTAGTACTCAGAGTAGTTTTTTAGAGTAATTTGTAAAATATTAGTATCATTTACTAAAACTTGTATTATTTTAGCAGTGTATTATAACTTGAGTACAAATATTCTGTTCTCTTTTCATCTGTGAGATAACATTAACAAATAAACAAAAAAATGCACAAGCACATTTAGTAAAGGTGTATTATTTTATAAATAAATGATTAATTAATTGTTATATTATTATTAATGAATGGTTTTTATTTGTATAAATCAATAGACAGTTCATATGCAGTATTTTTATGAATTGCTGAAAAAACATTGCAGGTGTTCAACACATTGCATGTCAGTCTTAGCTTATTATATTAACGCTGTTTTTAGGATCTAAAAATGTATTCTTTAAAAAGCAAAAAGATTCCAATGGCGACACCTGCTGGTACGTGAAGAATATGGTCAATACTGATGAACTTTACACTCAAATGTTTGCACATCATCAGCATGCTGTAATCCATTTCCTAAGCAGCAAAAGTATTTTTTAGACTAGTTTGTTGGCCAGTTGTAGTCAGTTCAATGCTAAACGTTATTGTTTCACTTTAATTAGTTTTGTCTCACATCGTCCCACACCATCATATAGTTTAGAAAACTGTACAATGTTTTATAATAATTTATTATTTTGGTGTCCATTTCATTCAGCATATTTAAAATTAGGGCCTCCACGTTTTTTGACATACTTTAAATCAGGGTTTCTACAGGTGTCACCAAGTTAAATGTAAGACTTTTTAAGACCATTATGAATGAAATTTTAGACTAAGGAATTTTTCAACTGGCCCAGATGAAAAAGATTTTTATATGTCCAAACAAAAAATATTTTAATATAAAATATTTAATAATACAATAATAAATAATAACATTAATAATAATAATAACATTAAAATATTTTAGATATTTCTTAGCAAAAGATCTTAAATATTGTGTAAAAACAAGAGAGCTCTACTTGGATCCACACACTTTTTTCCCCAAAATAAACTTTCTTTAAAATAAAAAAAAAACAAATAACAAATGTTTTAAAAGTTTTAAAAACTATATTAAACTAAATCTATGCACAACAATCTGTCCAGGTCGATATCCTCAGCAGTCCTTATCATTATGATAAACAGAGTTAAAATGTCTTGTTGGTGATTGTATGAGTTTTGGCCAGATTGGGTAACAAAACATGAACACAGGAAAATGAAGACTTGTTTAAAAAGATTTAAGACATACAGCACAATATTTCAGTAAATTTAAGTTTTTTTTAAGGCCTAAATTTTTGATTTTGGAATTTAAGACATTTTAATACCCAGCGGAAACCCTGTTTAAACACAATAGCCCAGGTAATTAGTTATTATAATAATGTAGGTCAAACTAAGATAATATCTGTGAGAACTAGTAACAACTACAAAAACAAGTTTAAACCCATAAAGAAGTTGATAAAAAAGGGAATTGTGATCAACGTGACATATGCAAATGGAAAGTACTAAGCCAACACCATCACTGTAATAGCAGATATCTTCTATGAGAATACTGTAGGTCAAATATTGTCAGCTCAATTAAACCTTTTTAATTTTTTGTTTTTATTTATTTTATATAGCGCCAGTGCTCAAGGACACTTAACAAACAAAGAGAACAAGAAAAGCAATAACCTTAAGAAGGTAGTGAAAATAGGAGACGAATAATACATAACAAGTATGACATAAATAAGAACAAGTGATGAAACTCATTCTGTCTTTAAATGAGTGCTTATGTGCATTTAGGAGAACTAGGCAGCACACTCAGGGCTGCAAGATGGATTAATTTAGTATTCTTCTTATTAAAATATATCTGAATGAGGATCAAATGACTGAGTTGGTCTTGGAGAATTAAAACCAACCTGTTTGTTCCTGCAGATCTTCCTGTTTGACTGTGAATGTTTCTTCAATCTTCACATCTTCACTCTCCTCTTTAATAAACGGCATCTTTATAACAGTGTGGAGATCAGTCACTTCAGCAGTTTTTCTCTGCGTTTGGACACTTTATCCTGTTTAAAAAAATAAAAACATTAAAAACGTCCTGATTAAAATAAATAAAACAATGAACAGAATCAAAATAACTTCTCTTCATTACTTGCTTTAACAGTTTCATATGAGAGTCATTAACAAAAATAAATCAGGTAAGTCTGAGCAAGACACAATGAGTTGATTAAAACTAGTACTCCATTTCTTATATATAGTGATTTGTCCTTAGAATGGAATGACATTATGCTTTTTAATAAATTAAACCTTAATTAAAACACTTATTACTCACATTTCAGTTGCTTTATTCAAACAATAGCCCTAATTACTGTGAGTAAATAGTACTTCGTTGTAAAAAGGGTCAAAATAATGCCAACAGCAGGTTCATAATATAGCATCGGATGAAAACCCTGAAACTTTATTCAATCGCTTTATATTTATGTAAAGGTTTTAAAAACAAACCTTTCTCCAGCTGAATCAAGCGCAAGAGCGGCGCAGCCTAATGACGTCACACGCCACGCCAAAATAAAAGTCTTTTGTTTTTAGTTTTTTGCCACTTACTGTTGCAGTCATGACTTGTTCAAACATTTCTCTCCCTAGTTTTCTACTTGCTCTCTCTCTCTCTCTCTCTCTCTCTCTCTCTTACACACACACGCACACACAATCACACAGATGTTCAGTATTTGAAGTTGATCAAAACATTTAATCTAAACATTTTAAAACAACTTAAAGAGGTCATTATCACTAAGTGCCTTTGAGACATCAAAATAAAACAAATAAATGAAGTTTAAGACTTTTTAATTTAACCACATAGTTGTTGTATTATTTAGACATTAGACTGTAAAAAATGAATGTTGGTCAAGCTCCTGCACTTTTTACAATTAATCTACTAACAGAAAAACAGCAAACAAACCTCAAATTGTGTCAACACTGTCAAGGACAAATTCAAAGTATATCTTCATTTCAGTGTGATTAATAAATGTGTATTTTCAGAAAGGTCATGTGTCCCTTTACAAACCCAACTTTATAGATTATTTTTTAAAAAAACTATTCGTAATAATGAAATATTGGACAAAACATTAATTTTCAGATAAAATATGCAATCGTTGCACATAATTTTTAAAATAAAAATCCAAGATTTAAAATATTTAGTCAAACTTTCAAACATTATTAACTGGCCCTTATTGGTTAATTAAGACATCATACAAGATGTTTTGCTGAGGTTACAAATAATTTGTTCATTTTCATAAAATAAAATTTGTGTGACATTCAGCAACTGTGAGACGGCATTCTTACTACTTGTTTTAATGTTTTTTGTGGCAGTTTATCAATACTGCCTAGAATACAGGATACAGCAGTAATTCTATTAATATTAAACATTGTTCATGTATTTTTCCTTTTTAATTTAACAAGTGCATGTGTAAACTTTGAAGTCTAAAAATGCCATACAAATGAATATGATCAAACTTTTTATTATATATTTCACAACATTTAATACATACAGTGCACATCTAATATTATAAGCAAACAGTATAAAACAAAGTATAGATTTTATTACACAAACACACACACACACACACACACATATATATATATATATATATATATATATATATATATATATATATATATATATATATATATATTAGAGCTTGACACAACAGGACTACACAGGGAATGACTTATTGAAGCTTCAGGCATAACATCTACAGTGAGTAATTATGTAGCCTACTTTATTTTAATTCTTTAATAATCTATCATATACTAAAATTACATACAATTAAATGAATTTAGAGAGACAGGGAAAGCTGGTTTGAGTAAACAGAAGTCAGAGTTAGTCTCCGAATACTTACTTAAATTATGAGAAGAGAAAGAAGAAGAGGTCCTGTAGTTGTGGCATTACTCACTGTAAAATGGAATATTACACTTAGTGTCATTTCAATAACAGCTGTACAAAATAATAAAGTAATTTTTCATAAGCATGATCTATTTTCCACACTATGGACATACTGTGTTCTGAATAACATAACTGCATTTAATATAATAGTAAACAGAGTAGTATTCTACTTATCTCATCTAATTCTTCTTTCCACAGATCAGGAATATAGCAACACTGTAATCTGAGGTGACTTTAACAACCATAAACATTCTGAAAGACAAGTTACATGAGTAATTTGAAAACAACAGTGAGTGGCTAAATAATAGAGTTTATGCAACTTACACATAATTAAAATCCAGAAATTATCAATACAAGATTACCTCAATGTAAAAATAGTAGATAGCAGATCTTTTTATTGATATCAATATTATTTAGGCATTTTAACATCAATTTATATACTTTAACTTGGTGATAGATGGGAATAGATCACCCAAACTAACAATTCTGTCATTTAGCCTCATCATTTACTTGTTCCAAACATATTTAGCTCTTTTTTTCTGCTGAACAATAAAGAAGATATATTGAATAAAGCTGGAAAACTGTAACTATGTCTGCCTTTCTCATCTTTATCCCATTTCTCTTGCCATAATCTATTAACACCTTCTTTAATTATTGTTTTGATTTCTGATTTGTTAGGAGGAACTTGAATTTCTATTTGATTTGATTATGCTTGCAGTCTGTCATTGACAACATTATTAGACTATTTATTCACTAGTAAAATCAGACATTTGTCATTTTCAGATTATATTCAACAATATGTAGGCCAGAGTAGTTATACTGACACTGTAAACATTTATTTTCATGCACAACTTCGCTATGAAAGAAAAAAAAATCAAATGCTTGTCGTAATCATAACTCTAAAATGAGATATGATCATTTAAATGAAGTGCACACTTGCGGTTTTATTTTGACTAAGTGCTTCATACTTCGCGCGCAGCTCCCAAACGATCACTCTGTGCCACGAACTGAATATTATTTACAACTGTATTACCTGTTACTTACAACATTTGCAAGTTCTGTTCACTAAAGTAGGCGCGTGCGTGTCTATTATTAAGTTGAGCGCACTCTCACGGTCAGCAGCTTACATCACGTGTGATTTTCCGGCTGCAAAAACATCATTATATGAAGACAAAAATTACATTTTCAGGTGAATTATACCTTATAAATACAGTATGTGACACTTTTAACATCATTTGGAGGTGTCCATGTCACTGAGCAACATTATGTGAAACAATGAAAAGACTCATGCAGCCGCCTTTTCTTCTCTCCTTAACTTGAAAATATGATTGACAGAATCAGAGAAAAGCTGGATTAAGATCGTCAACGGGGTCGAATCGAGATCGCAATCTTTTTTCGATTAATTTTGCTGCTCTAATCCCTAATCATAACTCCTGTACAGCAGTCCCACAAAATTCTGACACTCGATGACACTGGAATACCCTGTCAGAAAAGTCAAGTGGCTGTCAATGAGCTTTTTACAGTGTCTGCTATAATGTTAATGCTGTTGTTGTGTGTTTACATTGATAAGTTTGGCCACTGTGTTAAATGCACAGTACCGTTACGATCTTATTGCCACATTAGATCATTATGATAACATAAACCTTCAGTGATTTCCTGAAGATAAATACCCAACAATAACAACTGGAATAAGTACAGCAGTCGCGATCGTCTGATCTCATATGAAGCAAGAAATCTCGAGGACATATGATGACATGTGCAGGTACTGTAGTGCTGTCCCAATTCGTAGGGGTAGAATTTGAAGCCCTTCAACTTAACCCTCGGTTGTAAGGGCCAAGGGGAAGGGGTACAAAAGTAGAATTGGGATCGGGCCTTAATATTTAATCCACATAAATTTATTAAAAATGTTAAGTTAACTTAATTTGTGTTGTGACAACATGAAAGAATTGAGTGGAACCCTGCACAAATATGGTTGTCGGTTCATAATAAGTTGAAACACATTGTCAGATTTTGCTGTACTTTGCTTAACCGTTCTTGCGTGGCTCACCAACGTATAGATGACTCTAATACATAAAATAAGTAAGCTGACCAAAGTTCTTACGGGGAGAAGACTTTATTGAAGACAATTAATTGTGCAGTTCATCAGCAGTGATGTTAACTTGTCCATCGTCAAGTAACTTAAACCAAAGTACTGTCTGTGAGACACTAATTTATACTAAAGCATGAAACCCCACTGGAGATTAAACCCAACTACTTTGGTTGAGTCACATCTCTTGAGTTCCTGTTGGTCATTTGGTTCACATCTTATCAGAAGTAGATACTTGTTGCATATGAAACAAGCCAATACAATCTATCAACATGCAGAGTTATTTTGTCTTCTTGCAGCCCGATAGCAACTCTCACAACCTGGTACTGGGCTGTGACCCCTGATCTACATGACAAAACAGCTGGCAAAATCTTCACCCCTCTTCAGTTGAGTTTAAATTTTCAGGTGTTCAAAGGGTTTCATTATCAGTAACTTGATATGTATTCAAGAGTTCACACTTGTTTGGCATGCTATCCCGGGAGAGACCTAAGCTCATAAGATCCTCGAGCCCTGGGCTCCATCCCGTAAGCAGGACGAGAGGGGAGTTTAAGCTCAGGTAGATCTCGATGAACTCCCCAGACTTCTTTCTATTCTAATGACAGATATAGGGTCGGCTAAAGGGAGATATAAGGCTTACTAAGAGCTCGACTATGGTGCCAATTTAATGTTCAGTTTACTTAGGTTGTGTGTTTTTGGACTGTGGGAGAAAACCAGGGGAAATCCACGCGAGCACAGGGAGAATGAGCAAACTCTGCACAAAAAGTCAACTGGTTAGCAGCGACTTTAACCTGCGACATTCTTACTGTGAGGCAACAGTGCTAACCACTGGCTAATCATTGGCTGCCGTGTTGCCCAATCTAGAAAGGAGGGGGAGTAAGGGTGGGAGAGGGATTCTGCAAGACAAGGATAACTGAGTTAAGCTACGGTCACACTGGGCTTTTCCTCCCATAGACTTCCATTCATACGCACGCGAATGCGTCAGACTAGAAACAGGGTCATGCGTCAAGTTTCGCCGGTTGCTGAGGTGCAAAGTTCATGCTTGGTGAACTCTGACCTGCGAAATCGCATCACTTGACTGCGTGAGACCAATCGAGGATCAAAACATGACCTCTCTGGACAGAAATTTAAACCATGGAGCAATTTCTCACTTTTTTAATTTCTAAAAATCTTGTTTGATCCCGCCCCTTTTAACAGCACCGTACGACAGAATTTCACAATCTCAAACTCTATTGTGACTGCAGCTTTGTGTTCTGGTTATCTATAGTGAGTCAGGAATCATCTGATTGGTGAATCATGTTTTAGCTAATGCTGGACCAGCCGTGGACAATCATAAGCATGTGATCCTCTCGAAAGTAGTTTATAAATAAACTTCACTTGAATGAACAGCCAAACTATGTGAAAAAGCAGCCGTTTTGAATATACCCGTGTTTGTTTGGACAAGGCCTCAATGTTGAGGACTCTGCTCTGCATTGTGAAGCTTCATGTGAGTGTTGAGGCTTCTTTTACTTTTAAAGCCCTTTCCACACTCACTGCATCTAAAACGATCCTCTCTTGAGTGAATCTTCATATGTTTCTTTATGGTGTCTTTCCGTTTGAGACTCTTTCCACACTGATCACATGTGAACACTATGGTTCCAGTGTGACCATTCATGTGGTTCTTGAGGCTAGTTTTGGTTGTGAAGCTCTTTCCACACTGAGCACATGTAAACGGCCTCTCTCTGGTGTGACTTATCATGTGGTGTTTAAGTGAGCTTATATGTGGGAAACTTTTACCACACTCTGTGCATGTGTAAGGTTTCTCTCCAGTGTGAATCCTCATGTGGATGTCAAGGTCTTGTTTGTGACCAAAACTCTTTCCACACTGTTCGCAGGTGTAAGGTTTCTCCCTTGTGTGAACTCTCATGTGAACATCAAGGTTTGGCTTTTGACAGAAACTCTTTCCACACTGCTTACAGCTGAAAGGCTTCTCTCCAGTGTGAATTCTCATGTGGGTTTTAAAGCTTTGTTTTTGACTAAAACTCTTTCCACACTGTTCGCAGGTGTAAGGTTGCTCCCTAGTGTGAACTCTCATGTGAACATCAAGGTTTGACTTTTGACTGAAACTCTTTCCACACTGTTTACAGCTGAAAGGCTTCTCCCCAGTGTGAATTCTCATGTGTGCTGCAAAGTTTCCAGCTTGATAAAAGCTTTTTCCACACTCTTGGCATGTGAACTTTCCCTCTCCAGTGTGAATTCTCATGTGGGCTTTAAAGCTTTGTATTTGACCAAAACTCTTTCCACACTGTTCGCAGGTGTATGGTTGCTCCCTAGTGTGAACTCTCATGTGAACATCAAGGTTTGACTTCTGGCTGAAACTCTTTCTACACTGTTTACAGCTGAAATTACACCCAGATTTGGATTCCCGAGGTCTTCCGTGTGATGAAGTCTTTTTAGTCAGTGTGGGTTTTTCATCAGTCGTTATTTCTTGGGGTTTCATAAACTGCTGTTTCTCATCTATTTCATTCTGTCCATGAGTCTCTTCTTTCAGCACCATCAGATCTAAAAAAAAAAAAAAAAAAGAGTTAACTTTAGTATGAAGGCTCAAAGCGATAAGCAAGAAATGGATGTTTCACCCACAAATGAAAATGACCTTACCATTTACTCTCCATCATGGTAGTTTTAAACATTTCCTTTATTGTGGAACACAGTAAGCCAGTAGGTTTTTTTTTCTTTTTTTATTATCTTCTTTTGTGTTCAACAGGATTAAGAAACTCATAAAGGTTTAAAACCACACGAGGATCCACACATTTCTAAACATAATAGTTTTAGTAACTCATTTCAAGATACTGATTTATTTTATCTTTGCCATGATGACAGTAAATAATATTTGACAAGATATTTTTCAAGACACTTCTATACAGCTTAAAAGTGACTTTTAAAGACTTAACTGGGTTAGTTAAGTTAACTAGTCAAATTTAAGTTATTAGGCAAGTTAATTAGGCAACAATGGTTTGTTCTGAAGACTTAAGGGGCTAATAATTTTGACATTAAAATGGTTAATAAAAATTAAAAACTGCTTTTATTCTAGCTGAAATAAAACAAATAAGTCTTTCTTCAGAAGAAAAAATATTATCAGACATACTGTAAAATTTCCTAACTATCTATCTATAAATAGATAGATAGATAGATAGTTAGATCATAACAAGAACTGCTGCTTAATTGAATGCGTGTAATAGCGACACCCGGTGGTTATTTATTGAATTGCGTTCATTTTTTGTATAGCGGGCCAGATTATATTGATATTTATAAAAAGCCTCGCGGGCCGCCACAAAACTGATTGCGGGCCGCAGATGGCCCGCGGGCCGTAGTTTGGACACCCCTGCTGTAAGCCAACACTGGCCTCACCATAAACCTGCTCGTTTCTTCTCACAATAGAGTTAAATTACACTTCTCTGCTGTTCTGTCTGCTGGTCTGTCCACAGGCTTATAATTGTATAGCTGTGGTCTGTCGTTTGTGTGAGCCTCTCAGAATATCTTATCTCGGCATCCAAACGCGCACCGCGATCCGTTGTCTTCATAGTGTTACTTGCACGAACTCCCTCATCCGACTTCACTTCCGGTCTGGCGATTTTTCAGATGCAGAAGTAAATTTCCGTGACTAAAAACGACTCCAAACGGCTTAATAATAAACTTTAACGTATATTTTAAAGAAAATCTAGTGCCTACTTTACTCTTACACACATTGTCTCACTGGGGTGTCTAACCTACAATATGCTCTTTAAGGCCTAAAAATTTGATTTTGGAATTTAAGACATTTAAAGACCCAGTTATTAGCCCTGTAATTAGTTATTATAATAATGATGTAATTCTAGATACTATCTGTGAGAACTAACAACTACTAGAAACAAGTTTAAACCCATAAAGAAGTTGGAATTGTGATTATTGTGACATTTGCAAATGGAAAGTACTAAGCTAACACTATCACTGTAATAGCAGACATCCTTTATGAGAATACTGTAGGTAAAATATCGTCAGCTCAGTTAAACTTTTTTAATTTATTGTTTTTATTTATCTTATATAGCGCCAGTGCTCAAGGACGCTTTATAAACAGTAGAGGAACAAGAAAAGCAATAACCTTAAGAAGGTAGAGAAAATGGGAGACTAATAATACATAAAATAATGACAAAAGACATGAGAACAAGTAACAAAAGAAACTCATTCCTGTCTTTCAATGAGTGCTTATATGCATTTAGGAGAACTAGGCAGCACACTCAGGGCTGCAAGATGGATTTAATTTAGTATTCTTATTATTAAAATATATCTGAATGAGGATCAAATGACTGAGTTGGTCTTTGACAATGAAAACCAACCTGTTTTTTCCTGTGGATCTTCCTGTTTGACTGTGAATGTTTCTTCAATCTTCACATCTTCACTCTCCTCTTTAATAAACGCCATCTTTATAACAGTGTGGAGATCAGTCGCTTCAGCAGGAGTTTTTGTCTGTGTTTGGACACTTTATTCTGTTTAAAATGAACAAAACAATAAGAATGTTCTGTTTAAAATTAAGAAAACCATGAACAGAAACAAAATAACTTCTCTTCAACACTGGCTTCAACAGTTTCTTTATATGAGAGTAATTAACTATAAGAAATCAGGTAAAAGATTTCATTAATACTTATTACACACTTTTCTCAAGCAAGAAACAATAGCCACAAATGAGCTGATTAAAACTAGTACTCAATTTCATAGAGATAGGTTGGTTTATTCACACATTCTGACTTTTCCCTTTATAATATAATTTCATAAAAGTAATATTTTGCAAACTCTAAATAGTGAAATCATATTAGCAGCCAATGACTATCAAAGTACAACATTGTTCACAGTCATATAAACAGTGTTAATGTTGTATAGAAGTCACACTTGCATGCTAATAAATCTGATCAAATATTCAAAGTAACATGGTAAACAATATAAACTTCTGAATGAACGAATGTGCGAATATAAAACCAACTTTACCTCTTATCTATTTCTTATAGTGATGTACTTAGAATGGAATGACATTATGGTATTTAATAAATTAAACCTTCATTATAACACTTATTACACACTTTACTGTTACTTCACTTAATCTTTCTTCAGGTATGTTCTTAATTGTTTTGTTTGTTTTATTTATATTATTGTCTGCTTATAGCACTTTTTTGCCCAAGACAAATTTCCTCTCGGGAACAAAAGGTTTATCTTATCTTTATTTAAACAATAGACCTCATTACTGTGAGTTAAATAGTAATACGTTAAATAAAGGGTTAAAATTATATTGTCAACAGCAGGTATATAATTTAGCACTAAATGAAAAACCTGAAACTTTAATCAAACGCTTTATATATGCTAAACGCTTTAAAACAAACCTTTCTCCAGTTGAATCACAGCGCGAGAGCGGCGCAGGCTTATGGCGTCACAAGCCACGCCCAAATAAAAGTCTTTTTTTAACCTTTTTTTTGCCACTAACTCTTAGTCATGACTTATTATATACAGGTTTTCTCTGCGTTTGGACACTTTACCCTATTAAAAATTAACAAAACAATAAAAATGTCCTGTTTAAAATAAATAAAACAATGAACAGAAACAAAATAACTTCTCTTTATATGAGAGTAATTAACAAAAATAAATCCGGTAAGTCAGAGCAAGAAACAATAGCCACAAATGAGCTGATTAAAACTAGTACTCCATTTCTTATACATACTTAGAATGAAGTGACATTATCCTATTTAATAAATTAAACCTTTGTCTTAAAATATTTACATTAAAGGTTTGTCATGACTGCAACAGTAAATGGAAAAAAGCTAACCAAAAAATACTTTTATTTTGACGCGGCGAGTGACGTCATCAGGCGGCGCCGCTTCAGCGCTGTGATTCAACTGGAGTAAGGTTTGTTTTAAAACGTTTACAGATATAAACCTATTTAAAGTTAATGATCTAAAGTTTTAGTTTTTTTATACAATGTTAAATTATGTTCCTGCTGTTGGACATATTATTTTAACCCTTTATACAACGTAGTACTATTTTATTCTCAGTATTTACAGGCAATTGTTTAAATAAAGTGGGTTAACAGAAAAGTGTGTAATAAGTATTAATGAAACCTTTTACCTGATTTATTTTTGTTAATTACTTTTATATAAAGAAACTGTTGAAGCAAGTGTTGAAGAAAAGTTATTTTGTTTCTGTTCATTGTTTTATTTATTTAATCAGGACATTTTAAATGTTTTGTTCATTTTAAACAGGATAAAGTGTCCAAACACAGAGAAAAACTCCTGCTGAAGCGACTGATCTCCACACTGTTATAAAGATGGCGTTTATTAAAGAGGAGAGTGAAGATTTGAAGATTGAAGAAACATTCCCAGTCAAACAGGAAGATCCACAGGAACAAACAGGTTGATTTTTATTCTCAAAGACATTTGATCTTGAAAAGTCATCTGATCCTCATTCAGATATATTTTAATAATAAGAATACTAAATTAAGTCCATCTTGCAGCCCTGAGTGTGCTGCCTAGTTCTCCTAAACGCACATAAGCACTCATTGAAAGACAGGAATGAGTTTCTTTCTTGTTACTTGTCCCCAGGTCTTTTGTCATTATTTTATGTATTATTAGTCTCCTACCTTCTTAATTCGTTAGTTATTGCTTTTCTTGTACCCCCACTGTGTGTAAAGAGTTCTTAAGCACTGGCGCTATATAAAATATATAAAAACATTAAATTAAAAAGTATTCTCATAGAAGATATCTGCTATTACAGTGATAGTGTTGGCTTAGTACTTTCCATTGTTACTAGTAGTTGTTAGTTCTCACAGATAGTATCCAAGTTAGAATTACATCATTATTATTATAACTAATTACCAGGGTTATTGTGTATAAACAAGGATTTCCGCGAGTTAAAAAAATTGTAAATTCCAAAATCCAAATTTCAGGCTTAAAAAAGTCTTAAATTTACTGAAATATTGTGTTGTATGTCTTGAATCTTTTTTTAAACAAGTCTTCATTTTCCTTTGTTCATGTTTTGCTTCGTACTCTGGCCAAAACCCATGCAATAACCAACAATTCATCTCAATATAACTTTCAACTTATGTTCAAAAAGGTCATTTTAACTCTATTTATCATAATGGTTTAATTATTTTCCTTACAATAACATTTGTTTAAATGTGCTCCATGTATTTACTGCTGAGGACATCGACCTGGACAGATTGTTGCGCATAAATTTAGTTTATTATAGTTTTTAAAACGTTGAAAATATTTTTTTATTTTTTTATTATTTTTTCGATGTTTATGTTGGAAAAAAATTGTGTGGATACAAGTAAAGCTTGCTTGTTTTTACACAATATTTAAAATCTTTTGCTAAGAAATATCTAAAATATGGTAATTTTTTATTATTAATTTATTATTTTATTATTAAATGTATTAAATATCATATTTTTTTGATAGAACAAATAAAAAAAAATTCATTTTGGCCATTTAAAAAATTCCTTAGCCTTTAGCCCAGGGGTCACCAATCCTGGTCCTGGAGGGCCGGTGTCCCTGCAGGGTTTAGCTCTAACTTGCCTCAACACACCTGCCTGGATGTTTTAAGTATACCAAGTATCGCCCTATTCACACGGGGCGTCAGCGTCAACGCTTCCCATTCACTTTGAATGGGTGACGTCAGGCGTTGCCGAACTGCATTGTGGATCCGTCGGCGCCGCTTCAGAAGCGTTCCTCGCTGCAGAAGTTGGGACCAGCTCAACTTTTCAAGCGCCGACGGAAGCGTCAGCCAATCAGATCGCTGTATGCAAATACACCAGCTCAGACAGTGGCCTATTGCTGACTGAATTTCATTGGCTGACGCTTCTATGACGATCGTTTCAGCTCCAACTTCAGACACGCCCTCTGTCAAGCGTTGACGCTGAAGCCCCGTGTGAATAGGGCGTAAGAGCATGATTAGCTTGTTCAGGTGTGTTTGATTAGGGTTGAAGGTATATCTGCAGGACACCAGTCCTCCAGGAACAAGTTTGGTGACCACTGCTTTAGCCCTTCATCAGTTTAAATTTTCATTCATAATAGTCTTAAAAATGTCTTTAATAGTCTTAAATTTAACTTGATGAAACCTGTAGAAACCCTGGTTTAAAGTATGTCAGAAAACATGGATGCCCCTAATTAAAAATATGCTGAATGAAATGGACACTAAAATAATTAATCATTATAAAACATTGTACAGTATTCTAAACTATATGATGTTGCTGTGGGACAACGTGAGACAAAAACAAATTATAGTGGAACAATAACGTTTAGCATTGCACTGACTAAAACTGGTAAAACAAACTAGCCTAAAAATGACTTTTGCTGTTAGAAATGGATTACAGCATGCTGATGATATGCAAACATTAGAATGTAAGGTTTTTATGTTTTAAGTTTTTCAGGACAACAGTATCTCCAGCAGAAAATATATCCATAGATGCCGTTTTAAATCGTAAAGAAATCTGTGCTTTTGTAACTAGTGAAGACAGCAGAAGTCAATGATTCATCAGAATAATCTTGCCTGACATGTTTACTGCTCCAAAATACTTTAAAAGTTTCTCAAATAAAAATTTTTAGTTCAAAGGGAATTTTTTGGTTTGTTTTGTTTTTTTACCCAGACATTTAAAATATATGTGGCGCGCAGAGGGGATAAGGCTTTTTGTTGGTCGCAAGACCAATACAATAACTGGCACACTAAAGCCAAATTAACACAAACTATTGCAATTAGAGCTCTACTACGCCACCCAGTACATTTGCTAGGACATAAAATACAGGTTTCATACTACTGACAAAGAGACGTGGATATAGAAGAATAAGGTTTCTTTTATTACAATTCAATTATTTTTGGACCACAAATATTAAAAGACAGGCACATGCACTCTTTTTAAAAAGGCACTAGTGGAGGCAATTACAAAAAAAGAAAAAAGATAAATCCTCATCCAACCAGAGGAGCTGGGGCTCACCACAGTCGGGCAGGCTAGGCACTGGGCCCAAAAATGACCCACAGATTCACACGTGCACACTTTGATTTAAAACACCACACAGTGAAATTCAATGCACACAAGTGGGCAAAATACTAATTAATAGAAAAAGAGTCACGCCACACAGCGGCCCGACTGCCTGTACTAGACACCCCCAGCTCCTAGGGAAAGAAGAAAAACCACAATTAGAAAAAAAATAAAAAGTACAACAAGCACATATATTAAATGGGCTCACAGAAGCATCAAAATGAGAGACTACCTGAGAGCGGCTACCAGCCACTCAGGGGGGCACGGAGGTGACAGGCCCCAGCTAATCATACAGTGTAAAGCACAAGGTCGCAATGTTAAAACAGGACAAAGCACCACAAATGCAGCAATTGAAGCAAAGTAAAGCAGTCCTCGAGACCACAAACTTATTTTACGTTTCCTATTTTTGTAAATATGCAAAAGAAACAAAGATCAAAGAGAACAAATATGCAAAAAGCAAAACACTGATACAAAAGCAGCAAAAAAAAAAAAAAACACAACAACTCAAAAACACAAATATAACAAAACAAAACTAGAAACAACAGAACTAGAAACATAACAACTGAAGACAAAACAAAACTAGAAACAAAACAGCAGCATCCAGCATGTCAAGTGCAGGAGATGCTCAAGCCGCAGTGCAACGTATGATAAAACAGAGCACAATCAACCGACATACCTTCCAAATACAGTTGATTACAGGGGTTTCACATACCGCTACACGAGATGCCAGTCATCCCTCCGGCAGAGCAAGGCATCCATACTAAAAACTAGCTAAAAGATATAAAAATCAGTTTCTATTTCTAGTTGTACAAAATGCACAAAATGTATGAGCAGTATCGCTCTACTTACCGACCGGGAAGACAGCAGTCACGGGAGCTCGCAGAAATGTCAACAAACATCACAAGGGAAAGTTCAGCAACATGAAACTCCATTTCATAAAGCTTACGATGCCCCACAGCAGCCACTCTACAGTGCAACAGCAGCCGAACAGACACCAGCCTTCCAGAGCAAAAAACTAAATTAAAACCAAAACACACTTTAAAACGAAAGCGAAAAGGGCTTAAACAGCCGCTACATACCAGACGCATGGCAGCGACACACACACCACATCGAGTCAGCTGGACGATGGTGCAACTTCCACTTATCTCAGATGGACTTTTATACACCTCTTAACAATGCCCAGTTAGTAATGGGCGTACACAAATGCTTAATGCATAACATCTGCTATATATATATATATATATATATATATGTTTTAGAGCAGTAATCACAATACAGTTAAACCGTGATATTTTTATTCAAGGTCATCATACCGTCAGAAACGTATACTGGCCCATACCTAATGCTGCTTAATGTTGCAAAGTCATATTTTCTAATTTTATTATTTTTCTTTGTATGTATAGTCATGAACACACTTGTTTGTAGAGCAAATAGCCGGTTCAAGAATTCACACTTAGCTGATAATCTATCAAAGCTTGTTTGGCATGCTGTCCCGGGAGATAGCCCCGAGCTCAAGGGATCCTCGAGCCCGGGGCTTCCCCCTGTTCGCAGAGCTAGAGGGGAGCCTGAGCTCGGTGGATCTCAGAACTCCCCGACTGCGATAGCTAAGGGAACACCTGTGAAGGGGGCTAAAGCGTGCTTGATTCTTAAGCATGATGCATATCTTTAGACAGTGGGAGGAAACTGGAGAGACCGGGGAAAACCCACGCGGACACGGGGAGAACATACAAACTCCTCACAGAAACGCCCACCGAAACTAGGCCGGTGGTGTACTTGCTGTGAGGCTCTCAGTGCTAATCACTGGGCCACCGTGCCGCCCGATCAAGGTCAAGGAGGAGAATTGGGGAGGAAGGGGGGTTTCTTCCAAACGAAGCTAAGGTGGACTGAAAACTTCTTTATAGTAGCTTAGGGCTCATATGATTGGAAGATAATGATTAGCTAATATGAGACCGGCAGTGATAAATCATAAGCATGTGATCCTCTCGAAATTAGTTAATAAACAAATTTCAATTATTATTCCTGGTTATTTCTCCAATAGGAAACTGAAGTTCTAAAACGCGTCAGATTACGAATGTAACCATGGTTCCCTAAGGGAACAAGACGCTGCGTCTTGTTCCCTTAGGGATACAATGGGATACCATCCCTCTCTTATAACCTTCTGAAGCACAGGTGTAATCAATCCAATGTAATTGGCGGGACGCAACGTGCGTGTGGCGTCAGACCGAAGGTATAAAAGCCCCACACTCACAGTGAACTTCAGCTTATACCTCTCGAACGGAGCGCACCAGGTATGAAAAAGTATGGCAACGCGACGCAGCGTCTCATTCCCTTAGGGAACCATGGTTACATTCGTAACCTGACGCGTTCCCTTTCGGGAACTCTACGCTGCGTCTCTTTAGGTGACACAATGGGAACACTATCCCAAACACGCCAAAGTTTTACATGCCGGGGATGAGTTCTCCTATATTGCTAGGACACTGGAACCCGGAGTAGGGTCCAGGTCCAACTGATAAAACCTTACAAAGGTATGTGGGGTAGACCACCCAGCTGCATTGCAGATGCCAGTCAGGGACTGGCCAGAACGAAAGGCTTTCGAAGCCGCCATACTCCTGGTTGAGTGAGCCCTGATCGCCTCAGGTAGAGGCCGATGCAGGGCTTCATATGCTAGTGAAATAGCCTCGACTATCCACCGGCTCAGAGACTGCTTAGATGCTGGCGCCCCAATTTTGGGTGAGCCATACAATACAAACAACTGTTGTGTTGTCCGCCAAGCGGACGTACGATGTACGTATGCATCTAGTGCCCGCACTGGGCAAAGCAGATTCAAGCGCTCCTGATCTGGCGTCATAAATGGTGGAGGATTAAAGGCCTGCAGCACAGTAGGTCGCACCACCTCAGTGGGGACCTTAGGAACATAGCCTGCTCTGGGGTACAGAAATGCTCTCACCATACCAGGTGAGAATTCCAGACAAGAGGGAGCTACAGACAATGCTTGTTAATCTCCTACTCTTTTGATGGATGTAATGGCCAACAAAAAAAACGTTTTAAGGGTCAGAAACTTTTCTGACACATCCTCAATTGGTTCAAAGTGGGCTGTCGACAGGCCCTCAAGCACTATCGACAAATCCCAAGTAGAAAACCTATTGGCGCAGGCAGGCCTCAACCTCGTTCCACGGAGGAATCTGACCACCAGAGGGTCTTTGCCAAGACCATCAGTACGGTATGCGGACATTGCCGCTACATAACCTTTAAGCGTTGACGGAATCAAACCGAATTCAAAACGCTCCTGGAGAAATTGCAGCACTGACCCCGCAGGGCAGTGGACTGGATCCAGGTGGTGGTCTGTACACCACGAAGTAAAAAGTTTCCACTTGGTGGCATACAATCTCCTCGTGGAGGAAGCTCTGGAGCTTAGTATGGTTTGAACAACCTCAGTTGACAAACCAAGATCTACAAGGTGGGCCCCCTCAGAGGCCACACCCACAGTTTCCAGAGGTCCGGGCGGGGGTGTACTGTCATTCCCTCCGCCTGGGACAGGAGGTCTCTCTGGACGGTATTCTCCCATGGGAGACCGTCGAGGAGAGACACTAGGTCCGAGAACCACACTCGTGTGGGCCAATAAGGGGCTAACAGCAATAGGTTGTACCCCCCTTGACGGACCCTCTCCAGGACTCCCGGGAGCAGAGCGATTGGGGGAAAAACGTACAGACGAAGCCTCGGCCACGTCTGCACCATGGCATCCAGCGCCAAAGGTGCTGGATGTGTTTGGGAGAACCACAATGGGCAATGTGTTGTTTTCTGACAGGCGAATAGATCGACGTCGGCTCTGCCGAATCTCTGTCAAATGGCCGCCACCACTTTTGGGTGTAGTCGCCATCCCCCAGGCTCCAACCCCTGTCTCGACAGGAGGTCCGCTCCCACATTCATCGGACCTGGGATGTAAGCTGCCTTCAGAGAGAGCAGCCTCCCCTGAGCCCACAGATGGATTTGATTCGCCAACCTGCACAGAGGGCGCGAATTCAAACCCCCTTGATGGTTGATATAAGAGACCACCGATGTGTTGTTGGTCTTCACTAACACATGGTGACCTCTCACTTGAGGGAAGAAGTGCCTTAGAGCCTGAAACACTGCTAACATCTCCAAGCAGTTGATATGCATGTGGAGATGATGGTCCCTCCACTGTCCCGATGCGGGAAGGCCCCTCAGGGTCGCTCCCCAGCCCTTGCGTGAGGCATCTGATGTCAGAGCCAGGCGCTGAGATATTACTCCTAGTGTAGGGCCCTGGGACAGAAACCAGTGCTTTTTCCATATTGATAACGCTCGTAGGCAACGCCTCGATGCTTTGATTGTGTGGAACGGATTTCCCCTCGGGGAAAACCCCCTGGTTTTGAGCCACCACTGTAATCGTCTCATGTGTAGCAGACCCAATGGGATTATGTTGGAGGCTGCCGCTAGTAGACCCAACAGCTTCTGGAACTGTTTGACTGTGATGGCTTGGCCCAGTCTGATCCTCTTTGCGGCTGCCCGAATTGACTCGATTCGGGTGGGGGACAGACACGCAAACATCGTCGTGGAGTCCCATAGCACACCTAAAAAAGTGGTCTTTTAAGCTGGCACAAGCACACTTTTCTTTTGGTTTAGCCGCAACCCCAATTTCTCTATGAAAGAACAACACCTCGATGTTGAACCGCTAACTCCCTCGATCGGGCTAGAATGAGCCAATCGTCGAGGTAATTGAGAATTCGAATCCCTTGTAGCCGCAGCGGAGCCAAAGCTGCGTCGACGACTTTGGTAAATGTGCGGGGTGAGAGTGCTAGGCCGAACGGAAGAACCCTGTACTGATAAGCCTTGCCCCCGAAGGCGAATCTGAGGAACTTCCTGTGACTTGGGAGGATGGAGATGTGGAAGTATGCATCCTTCAGATCTATCGTGACAAACCAGTCCTTGGACTGTATTTGTGACACGATGGTGCTGATAGTCAACATATTGAACTTCAGTGTTTGTACGGATCGATTTAGCTGTCTTAGATCTAATATCGGACGCAGCCCTCCATCTTACTTTGGAACGATGAAGTAACGGCAGTAAAACCCTGACTCGATGTCTAGAGGAGGGATCTGTTCTATGGCTCTCTTCCTCAGAAGAGATTCTATTTCTTGTTCCATCACTAGAGCTTGCTCTGGCTTCACTAGGGTATCCAGCACCCCGTTGAAGCGAGAGGGGCGTGAAGCAAACTGAATTCTGTAGCCCTACTCTATGGTAAGCAGGACCCACTGCGAAACATTCGGCAGCCGTTTCCACTCTGCCAAAAATTTCTGCAGGGGGTACCAGTCTCTCGAGACTGGTCTCTATGTTCCCCTGAGTAGCTAACTCTGGGCACTGAGGCGAACTCACCACAGGAGGCCCTTGATTTAACTGCTCTTGGACCCTCAGTAGAGGGGGCGAGTCCACTAACGTCACCACTTTTGGGATGAAACGTTTGTGGATATCGCCGGGGGTCTCCACGCCCTGAGACACCAACGGTGGGAGGGTTGGTGGATAGACCCCCTGTGGGCAACGAGGAGGTGGCCTTTGCTCCTCGTTGGGGGCTGCCCGAAGAAGTCCCAGTGCTAGGACTTCTTCTGAGGCCCAGACCGTTTCACAACGATGGTCCTCGGACCACCGTATGTCCCCGTCTTTGCCTCTTGAGAGCGTTTCCCACCCCATTTCCTTTTTGGGGGCTGACGAGAAGCCACACTCTCTTTTTGCTCGGCTCTATACCGGGCAGATGAGCTGGTTGACGGCTGGGGCTGGTCCCGCTGCATAGCCCCAGAAGGATGCCCTTTTGGTCGAAGGAAGCTCCCGTAGGAGCCCGACCTCTTTTTCGCCCGCTCAAACGATTTGGCGACCCGATCTACAGAGTCGCCGAACAAACCCGCGGGCGAAATGGGAGCATCAAGGAAAATTCGTTTATCTTCCTCCTTGATGTCCACTTGATTCAGCCATAAATGTCTCTCCGTTACCACCATGGCCGCCATAGAGCGGCCTAAAGATCTAGCTATTTCTTTGGTGGCACGGAGAGACGGGTCCGAGGCCCAAAGTACTTCTCTTACTGTATCGGGCCCCGCCCCATCATTATCAAGGGCTTCCTTCAGCAGGTCCGCCTGGTATGCCTGCAAAAGTGACATTGTGTGCAGACACCCAACAGACTGGCCTGCTGCCGCATATGCCTTGCCGACTAACATCGATGTTAATTTTACTGGTTTTGACGGCAAGGGGGGGGGGGTCTTCGCCGATGATGCCTGAGGTAGCAAATGGCGCGCCAAATGCTCCTCCATTTTCGGCATTGTGCGGCATCCGTGCTCATTCAGACCAGCAACGGCTGAATATATTGATCCCTGCTGGCTTATAACACGGGCAGTGTATGGATTTTTCCAAGTGTAAATGATCTCTTTTTGGAGATCTTTGTTAAATGGAAGACCCCCCCTCAGAGGCCTGTCTCGTGATGGCAGGATGCGTTCATCACACAAACCAGCTTTTTTGCGCACTTCCTGCCTCTCTACTTCCCAGTTAATATTATATTTAGCTGTTACATTGGCCAGGACCTCTGCCAGCTCATCATATTCGGGGCATAATGGGGGAACGTCATTTTGGCCCCGAAGGCCCTCCATACTCTTGACTCCCTCAGAATCCGGGAGGCGGAGCAGCCGCCCATCAGCGCGAGAGGAAGAAGCCGATGAACGGGCTTCCAGCTCGCGCAGACTGGACCTCGATCTCACAGTAGAAGGAGGAGAAGAAGCCCTCGAGCTTGTCTCCATCCCCTCTGCCAGATCGGCACACCTGCCGCCGGCTCTTTATCAAACAGAGCGCGGCGACTTCGCAGCACTCGACCAGGAAGTGAATCGCAATGCACACAGCCACCCCCCTCAAGGGCTGACTGTGCGTGCTCCTGACCGAGGCACTGCACACACAAATCATGCGTGTCCTGTTCTGTGAGGAAACGAGGACATGGCGGTACACATGATCTAAATGTCTTCTATTTTGCAAATTTTTAAATAGAAAATGAAAGTGTGTGCTTTGATTCAGTTTAAATGGTTTTTGTAGTGCCTTATCAGTGCTGTGAGTGCTTCAAAATCAACGAACTCATTCGCAGAGTGAAGAGAGAAAAAGCTGAAGTTCACTGTGAGTGTGGAGCTTTTATACCTTCGGTCTGACGCCACACGCACATTGCATCCTGCCAATTACATTGGATTGATTACACCTGTGCTTCAGAAGGTTATAAAAGAGGGATGGTATCCCATTGTGTCTCCTAAAGAGACGCAGCGTAGAGTTCCCGAAAGAGAACAATAGCATATGAGATCAGGGGCCTGTTTCAGTAAGGAGGTTCAACCAACTCGGAGTTTAAACTTGAACTCTGAGTTGATTTACAGAGAAACTAAAAACTCAAGAGTTTTCTGTTTCAAAATAGTTAATATGAGTTGGGTCAATCAACTTTGCCTAGACCAACTCAGAGTTAAGCGCGCACACCATGAATATAAAAAAGGCATTATCAATGGAGCGCAGATATTACAAGTGACCATATCAACATCTGAAAAAAGAGATCAGCATTTCTTTCTCCTGCTGAACTTGATGTGCTCATGCAAAATTATAGCAAATATGACCATATATTTAAAAAGTAACATTACTGCATCAGGAAACAAAAACAGTTAGCGTGGGAAAACATAGCTGCTGAAGTTAATGCGTAATTATACATTTAAAGTATTTAAATATTTAAGTATAATAAAATGAGTAATGTAATGTGTGATCATTAAATTTTTACCCATGTTCCCACTTTTAAACACGTTGATCAGTTTTAATAGATTTAAAAGTGCACTTGTCTGCCTCTATTATTGATCAAGTGGTAGAGGTTGATATGACATTTAGAATATAAGCAGAACTAAAAAAATGTTTTAGAACGAATAATAATCCTATTAATCCAGTAACAGTACATGTCAAAGGACAGTGAATTTAAGCAAAACATTTATTTTAAAAGGACAAGCCATTCTCGTACGTGACTTACATTTGTTCTTTGTGTGACTGTAATGTAGGCAATAGCTGTGTTTCCATCCAAAAATATTAATTAAATTTATGTGCAAAACTGGAATATCACATAAAATATATGCAAATAAATCAGCGTTTCCATGCTACGAATCAAAGAGAACAAAATCACCACTTCCTGATTAACTGGCACCAAATATCAACAGTAAAAACGGAATTTACTGCAGTAGAAGAAGCTGCGTCAATCTTTCCTTTATTTAATAAATGTACTCGCGCCTTGAAGACAATGCTGACACACAATGAACACGTGGGGGTGTTTGAAGCCATGAGACGCTGAGAACAGACGCTCTTGACACTCTGGAGGTCATTAATAATATACATTAATACTGAAAAGGTTAAGGTGTTTTAGAATGACCAAAACACTACCTCTCTTTCAGAAACAGGCTTGACTTACCCTGATTTCTCCAGTTTGACAAACCTGCCATTTTGAAACGGAAAACCCAGAGGTTTTTCTTATTTCAGGGTTAAAATACTCTGAGTTTTCAATTAACCTCCTTTCTAAAATGGGGCCCTGATCACTGCTATGACATGATTGACAGTTGTCTCTTTGTACTCTGGTTATCCAGAGAGCTGATGCTGAGTAGTTTTAGGGCTTTTCACACTTTAAATTGTTAACCTTGTGTCATTCTAACAATGGATAAACAGAATCCTGGGTTATCTGTAATCATGTTCCACACTGCTCATGCTATACCTGGGGTTAAAATATAAACCGGGGTGTTTATTAACAGAAGTTTCACATTTGCGAACCCCGGGTTAACATTATTATTTGTATTTTTACGTTGCCACTCTCCCTGATTGGACAAACAGCAGGAAACCTTTTTAGATAGCATTTCTACATTTTGTCAGGTATATAAAATGTCATCATGTAGGTCTTCAGCTAAGCCTCAGAACATGCACAAAGGCAATAAAACAATGACAAAAATACAAATTAATGAAAACAAGTAACAAAGTATGTCATCTCGCCATCTCCTCATTACTCCAGGTAAAGCAAACGTTGCATTAAGCATTTGCGTAAATTCATTCATTCATTTTCTTTCGGCTCAGTCCCTTTATTTATCAGGGGTCGCCGCATCAGAATGAACCACCAACTTATCCAGCATATGCTTTAAACAGCGCATGCCCTTCCAGCTGCAACCCAGTACTGAGAACATTTGAATAAGTTATGTACAATAATGCTAACTCAAAAATATTAGCGTCAATTACACGCACTTGCTGTCAACATGCAGGATTTGTCTCAATCGTGTCTTTCAAGCAAGTTAAAAATGTTTAAATGGAGTGGAAGTTACGCATGAATGAACACGGTTAATCTAGAGCGTGTTCATTTGATCGTTTGCATTTAAAGCCACAGGCACAAAAAGAGCTATAGAGAAATATTCTGCAAGGTATTTGATCTTATTTTGAGCCAAAACCTTTAACATCTTGTAAAAAGGTTCATAATAAGAACCCTTTAAACGGGATTGTTGATGCAGAAATGAAAATAGCCTCACCATTTACTCTCCCTCGTGTGGGTTTTAAACCTTTATGAGTTTCTTGATCCTGTTGAACTCAAAAGAAGATGAAAACGCAGAGATTGGCTTACTTTGTGTTCCAGAAAAAAGGAAAAGTTCAAAACTGCATAACACAGAGTAAATGGTAAGGTCATTTTTTATTTGTGGGTGAAACATCCATTTCATGCTTGTTCCTTTGGGCCTTCATACTAAAGTTCACTTTTTTTTTAGACTTGGTGGTGCTGAAAGAAGAGACTGATCAAATGGAGGAGAAACAGCAGTTAGAGAAACCCCAAGAACTAATGACTAATGAAAAACCCACACTGACTAAAAAGACTTCACGTGGAAGACCTCGGAAAGCCAAATCTGGATGTCATTTCAGCTGTAAACAGTGTGGGAAAAGTTTCAGTCAAAAGTCAAACCTTGATGTTCACATGAGAGTTCACACAGGTGAGAAACCTTACACCTGTGAACACTGTGGAAAGAGTTTTGGTTATATACAAGGCTTTAGAACCCACATGAGAGTTCACACTGGAGAGAGGCCGTACACATGCCAACAGTGTGGAAAAAGCTTCTTTCATGCAGGAAGCCTTGTGGTGCACATGAGAATTCACACAGGGGAGAAGCCTTTCAACTGTGCACAGTGTAGAAAGAGTTTCAGCCAAAAGCAGAACCTTGACGTTCACATGAAAGTTCACACTTTGGAGAAACCGTACACCTGCGAACAGTGTGGAAAGAGTTTTGGTTATATACAAGGCTTTAAAACCCACATGAGAATTCACACTGGAGAGAGGCCGTACACATGCCAACACTGTGGACAAACCTTCTATCATGCAGGAAACTTTGCAGTGCACAGAAGAATTCATACTGGAGAGAGGCCGTACACATGCCAACAGTGTGGACAAACCTTCTATCATGCAGGAAACTTTGCAGCACACATGAGAATTCACACTGGGGAAAAGCCTTACTCTTGCCCTCAGTGTGGAAAGAGTTTTAAGCGAAATGGCACCCTTGAAGTCCACATGAGAACTCACACTGAAGAGAGAATTTTTACTTGCACATAGTGTGGGAAAAGTTTTTCTCAAAAACAAGACCTTGAGATCCACATGAGGATTCACACTGGAGAGAAACCTTACACATGCACAGAGTGTGGTAAAAGTTTCATATGTAAAAACGCACTTGATTACCACATGAGAACTCACACCGGAGAGAAACCGTTTGCATGTGTTCAGTGTGGAAAGAGCTTCACAACCAAATCTAGCCTCATGAACCACATGAATTTTCACACTGGAACCATAGTGTTCACATGTGATCAGTGTGAAAAGAGTCTCACACGCAAAGACTCCATTAAGAAACACATGAAGACTCACTCAGGAGAGGATCATTTTAGATGCAATGAGTGTGGAAAAGACTTTAAACATAAAAGAAGCCTCAACACTCACATGAAGCTTCACAATGGAGAGCAGAGTCCTCAAAATTGAGGCCTTGTCCACACAAACACTGGTATATTCAAAACGGCAGCTTTTTCATGTAGTTTGGCTGTTCGTTGACGTGAAGTTTATTTATAAATTACTTTCGAGAGGATCACATGTTTATGATTGTCCACAACTGGTCCTGCATTAGCTAACATAATTCACCAATCAGATGATTCCTAACTCACTATAAATAACCAGAGTTTCTTACCTCGGTTATCTTTGTCTTGAGAAATTCCCCTCCCACCCCTACTCCCCCTCCTTCTAGATTGTAATGTAATGTAATGTGTATTTATTGTATATAGCGCAATTATTGTGTATGGCCATACACCCAAAGCGCTTCACAATCATGAGGGGGGTCTCTCCACACCACCACCAGTGTGCAGCATCCACTTGGATGATGCGACGGCAGCCACAGGACAACGACGCCAGTGCGCTCACCACACACCAGCTATTGGTGGAGTAGAGAAACAGTGATAGAGCCAATTCGGTGGAAGGGGATGATTGGGAGGCCATGATCGTATGGGCCGATAGAGGGACTTTGGCCTGGACACCGGGGTTACAACCCTGCTCTTTCACGAGAAGTGCCATGGGATTTTTAATGACCACAGAGAGTCAGGACCTCGGTTTAACGTCTCATCCAAAAGACTGTGACCCCGTCGTTAGCAATGTTGCCTCAAAGCAAGAATGTTACAGGTTAAAGTTTGCTGAACCGGTTAACACTTTGTGTGGAGTTTGCTCGTTAACTCTGTGCTTGCGTAGGTTTTCCCCAGGTTCCTCCCACAGTCCGATCTAATTAAACTGAACATTCTACATTGGCACCATAGTCGAGCTCTTAGTAAGCCATATAGCTCTCTTTAGCCATCTCTATATCTGTCAGTTGAACAGAAACGAGTCGGGGGAGTTTATCAAGAATTACCTGAGCTCAAACTCCCCTCACACCCTACTTGCAGAAGGGAGCCCAGGGCTCGGGGATCTTATGAGCTTAGGGCTCTCCCCCGGGACAGCTTTCCCTCCTTTAAATCTCTCAAATTATTATATGCAATCTCCTCAGTTATTGGACTTTTTAACTGACAAGGGGAAAAACTTCAAAAACATATACACTATGACTTAAACTACTACTGTTGACTGTTGTGTTTAAGGATAGTGTAATGCAATATTGAAAATTTAGGATTCAATAATGAATATTGAGAATTCCAGATGTTTCAGAGCAGGTCGACACACACACATAGATTGCTATGATAAAGCAGGCTAAACAACTATACATGTATCAATTAAGCTATATGCTAAATAAATTCTGATTTTTTTTTTTGATAGGCTAAAAATGTTCATGTGTTAGCTATCTACCACTAACAAGTAGTCTTATATGCAAAGATGTGTTATTCAAAAATTTGTTTATAGTTGTTAAAAAATACTAATTGTCCATATTGGCTCTGTTCAGGATCCCTTGTCTGTCCGACAGTGCTCAAGCTAAAGTGAATAACCACTAATATAGTTCTGTGTGTGATGACACACAATTACAGTGATGTTGCTTTGTGTTTTCTGAAAGAATGAATAATTTGTTCCAGACCATCCCATCCTCGTGTGCAAAAGAATGCCAGCAGGCTTAGATGAGATAAGAATAAAAATGCATCAAGATGCACTTCATACAAAAATAAATATTTTTTATGACTATTTTTTAAATGTTTAAATATCTTTCCCATCTACAGTAATTAGTACATTTTTGCATGATTTTAAACACCTCTGTGGTGTTCTGTCATTACTTTCAGACCTAACCTGAATGCAAATGAAACAGAGGAAGCGAGTTTAAGAAGAAATAGTCTTGTTATTCAAAAGTAAAATAATTTAGTTTAAACTGTTAAGTTTTAAGTAATAGAATTTTCATTTGTTTCACCTTAAAAGAGTATAAAGGGGAGGTATGTTTAAAATATAAACTAAAGGCTTTTACAGGTAAACTGACATTTTGTCTGTATGTTGTGTTATACCCAGCCTCAGGCCCGGCCCTAACCAATTTGGCGCCCTAGGCAAGATTTTAGGTGGCGCCCCGACACATCGCAGTAAATTCCACTGCTAGTGTAAAGTCATAAGAAACTAAACAGCTTTTTGATCGACTACTACAAGCTGGGAAAATGTCAGATAAATATGCCAATGCAATTAACATTATTGCTGAATAGATCTAATATTTACACATTTGCTTGAGGAAGGAATGATGGGATAGTTACATTACTATTACTATTTTCCAAAACATCTATGCCCTTCCATAACATTTGCTGACGTAAAACTAACAGATAGCACTATAGCTATTTAATGATTAGCAATGTTATGTCATATCTATCAACGTTGGAATGTTAAAATATGGGACAACACATAGCTTCAAATGATAGAATACATAGCGAACATTAGAAAATATTGACAATAAAATAAATGGTTTAGCCTATTAAAATCAATGGCTTATACAGAAATTAAATAAAGCTATAAAATCTATTTAACTTTTAATTGTATTTGCATATTAATTAAAGTTACTATAGTTATTTAGTGAAGAGCAGCAAATGAATCTCTCATTGTGTTTTGTTTGATAACAGAGGTATAATGTAAGAATGCACAGATCTATAATGAACGAATGAATGAATGAATGAATGAATGAAGCATTCGACTACTTTAGTAACTGTTGTGCTCATTTAAGAGAAAATTAGTTGAGTTTAAAATAAAACAAGCAGGATAGAGGAAAAAAAAAACAAAAAAAAAAAGAAGCACTTTTCCGATGGTCCCTTACGGAGAGCTCCACTCCGCGCGAGCACAGCTCTCCTGGCTAAACGGAGCAGTGCTCGTAATATCGAGCGAAAAAAACGAAAAAGACAGTTGTGAAACATAACCAGCTTTGTCTTTTTGTAGGAAACACACTTTAGATCTTTTTAGGGTAAGAGGTTTTTGAGTTATTGCCATCTATCACTGAATGTGTCAGGAATATTGAAAACAAAACCAACTTAACCCCGCTCATTTCTGGCGCCCCCTGGACGTACAGCGCTCTTAGCATTTGCCTATACTTTTTTGCACCACTACAGAGCTTTAAAGAGCCCATATTATACGCCTCCCATCAGTGCTGATATACAGCCTACAGCCACATTGCACTGCTTTTTTAAAATGTATTTATTCATTTTTTATTGCAATAACAAGCCATTACAACAAATAGAAATATTACTCATGTATTCATTTGTTTTGAATATTTTTATTAATCAGGAGTCACCATAGTGGAATGAACCGCCAACTTATGCAGCACATGCTTGACACAGCAAATGGCCTTCAAGCTGTAACCCATTACTGGGAAACATGCATACACACTCAATAGCCGCGTTTCCACTGTCACTTCCGGGGCCTAATCGGGCCAAATCTGGGCTTTCTTGGGGCCAGCGGCCGGCCTTTTTTGGGCTGCTGAATATCTTGGGCCAAAGATGGCCAGCTGGGGCTTCGGGGTGGAGTGAAAGGAGAGGCGGGGACAGTTTTACGATCGCACGCGAGTACATGCGCCAAACACATAAACAAATAAATAAATAAGGGAAAGAAAACATCTGGGCGGTATTCCAGAAAGCTGGGTAAACTTACCATCTGCTAAAACCTAAACTCTCGGTTGATTTACCCAAAACCTGCTTACCGCGAGTATGTTGGTTCCAAAACAGGTGACAAGAGTTAGTTAAATCAACCTCCTGAAGATAACCGCGAGTTAATGCGCGTGCACGGCACACACCTGAAGGCATTTTCAGTAGATCGCCGAATTCACGAGTCACCATAGAAAGTCACGGTGAGAAAAAAGGGCAACGCACTTTACAGAGGCGAAGCTGGAGGTTTTAAACACAGAGATTACACATCTGCTTCAACGAAGGAAAGAAATATAGAATAAGAAATAGATAAGAAAATAAAAAATAAATAATAAGAAGATTTATTAGTTCATTAAATTACACATGCCACCCTCCATTTTATTGTAATGATAAATTAAACTACTCTTAAACATCCTTTTTGAGTATGTTGTGTAACCATTCATGCATTTATTTTTCTTGCCATTAATTTCTTAAGGCCACAATATGTGTTTTGACTAATAAGGCTTATAGAAATTGTAATCTTTCTGGAGCTAGAACTCTGTCCAAAGTCAATAAACACAGAAACATTATCATAAAAGGTAATATTTAATTACTGGAGCTCTTTATTTAACACTCTAGAATATTCTTTCTGACACGCGGCTAATAGAAAGAGGCCTGTCTAACTGCTGTGTCCTATAATAAAGGCTTTTCAGTGGTTGAGTTTTTGACTTAAACCACACACTCTGTCACTGTTGTAAGTGATTGTTGTCAGATAGCTTTAGGTTCTTTTTATTTTGCATGCAGACGAAGTTCCTTCTGCCTCAACTAACAAGCAGTGTAAGAATTTTCTGCACTTTTCCATATTTGAATATTACTCTTGGATCACAAAATCTTTTATCTACATATTTAAATTCTAAAGTAGCTGTATAAGGTCCATCTTCAAAGATAAAGTCACATGAGCATCAACTTAAGGTGAGAAATGTATATGAAAAATATGTTACACGTTGAAACGTGCGCGTATAAAGCAGTGTACAAAATCATTCATTTTATTTCAGGAAATGAAGAAATGAACAGACCAAACTATTTGATTAAACATAGTTTTTTGACTAATTATATTTTTTAGCACTCTTCCATCTGTTTTGTCTGCTTGGGTCACTGAAATTTCCTCTGGGTCAGGCTGCAGGTACGTGTCATCGTATAAGGCAGAAAAGGGTATCTTTTGTCCTCCAGCAAGTAACAATGTAGTGCCCAGTAATGATTCTATTTTATAATACAAATATAATAAAAATAAACATTGTGTTAAGCAACATTTGCTTTATAGTTTTTTTTTACTATATTTGTGTTATACACTTGAATCATTACTTCCTGAAAATCAGCCATTTAGCCTCAACATAGTGATGAGGTGGGGTGTGTGATGAGCTGGTAAGTGGAAGCAGTAATGAGTTTAATAGTTGAAACACCAAAAGATTAAGGATAGAAAATTAAGTTGTACCTGCACACTTATACTTTGGACAAATTTTATATTATCAGTGTCCTTTAGTGACTGATGGAGCTTTAAAATCGGCTGCAATTAATGCACACAATAGCATTTAGAAAACCTGAAAAAAATATTATATTAAAAAATGTAGGTGTGTGTGCGTGAATGTATATATAAGAATGACGTCCTACATCTTAAATTAAAGATATATTTTCCTACAAAAGACAAGGCTGCCACTTATAATATTATACAGAAAAATGTGAGGGTGCAGAAGAAGAGAAAAAACACAAGATCTGTAAGTGAGATTCGAACTCGCTCCGTTGTGCGCTCCGTTGTTCTTTATTGACGCACTGTCCACTACGCTATTCCCGTGCTCTGTATCATCTGTGTAATGATACGCAGTAATGTATGACCAAGGAACTGTACAAAAGTGTAAAAAACAGTTCAGTGCCAGGCATACTGTACAGGTGGTCCTACTGCCACATTGTACAGTTGCCTAAAATGCCCTGACGCGAATACAAAGAGCTGCACTGAATGTTTTTTATGGTAAGCGCAGACCCGGGGTTTGTCACATTTGATTTTAAAAAGGTTTGTTAAATACATTAACATGATGAATTTGGTTATAAAAAAAACTATGCACTTATAACCCTCTCACAACGAAAAAACTTGTATCTGTGTGTCCACATCCATAAATATTCTCATCAAAAGAGCACGCAATGCTCAGTAAACTCTCTGAAACAGACAAACTCTGAAACATAGCAACCTACTCTCTGAACATAACCTGCTCCGGAGCAGGTTATTTTCAGAGAGTAAGTTGCTATGGCTACTTAACATACCCAGAAGTTACCTCCGATTTTGGAACCAAAGTTGAGGTTATCCACCTACTTACTCTCAAACTTACCCGGGTATGTCACATAACCTGCTTTCTGGAACAGCCCCCGGGTCCAGTAGCCACTCCTCACAGTCTTGAGCACAGACAGATACAATGAGCAAACACAACGAACTGACAAAGAAAGATAGGAGCATCGCCCAGATATAGGCATGATAATGAGCCTCAGCTGGCGAGCTAATCAAAACAGCTGAGTATCGTCATAACTCGTGACCATAACAAAAACACGTGCACAACCAAAACAAAACAAACCCACGTGACAAAACATTACAGAGTCCTCAGAGGAGTGTACTAGACACACACACACACACACACACTATCTCTCTTTCACACACACACACACACACACACACACTGCTGCTGACTGCTCCTGCAGAGGATTCTGGTTAAATCTCTCGTCAGTCTTCAGCTCAGTTTCACTGATGATCCAGGATAATAAAGCCAGAACCCAGCACAGAGCGGCTCAGTGAATGTGGTCTGGACTGAGTGGATGAGGCTCATTGTGTCTCTATAGATGTTGTAGAAGATCAGAGTTCCTGCACTGTGATCCACAAACACTCCTATTCTCCTGCTGAGCGGCTTCACTGGGAGATCAGTGTCTGTGTCATTGTGTCTGAATATGAATCTGGAGGAAGAGCAGATCAAACTCCAGGACTGAGCATTAAATCCAAACTTACACTCAACACCTCCTCCCTTCCTCCTGATGCTCTTATATGACACAGATATAAACACACCATCATCTCCACTCCAGTCAATCTCCCAGTAACAGCGTCCACACACACTCTCTCTGCACAACACCTGATGATAAACATCAAATCTGTCTGGATGATCAGGATACGGCTGATTCTCTCTCACACTCTTCACCTCTCTGTTCTCCTCAGACAGAATGAGTTCAGTGTTTGCTGTGTTTGGATCCAGAGTGAGGAAACAGACATCTGAACACAAGAACACACACATTTATAACCACAGCTGTGTGTGTGTGTGTGTGTGTGTGTGTGTGTGTGTGTGAGAGAGAAAGAGAGTGTGTGTTTGTGTAAGAGACAGATAAAGCGTGCGTGCGTGTGTGTGTGTGTGTGTGTGTGTGTGTGTGTGTTTTTGTGTGCGTGTAAGTGCATGTGTCAGCGTGTGAGACAGAGAGAGAGAGTGTGTGTGTATGTGAGTGTGTGTGTGTCTGTGAGTGAGTGTGTGTGTCTGCACAGCAAATTCATTGGTGTTAAATTTCAAGTGTTGTGGTAATTCAGAGTAAAGTGTTAAAATTCTAGAGTTAGATAAAGGTATACAGAGTAACATGTATAACCTTTGTAGAAAACCCTTGTATTAGAGAAACTAATCAGAGTGTCTGAAATCTCGCCACACCCTCATTCACCTGGCCCTTAAATTAGTCAATTAGTTTAGTCCACTAGACAGAGGGAATGACCACAAATAAGTGAATTCAGACACCTGCTGTTGAACACCTGCTGTTAACAAGCACAATCACTGAAGGAATAAGAAATTGAAGGAAGAAATAAATCTACAGACACAGCCTCACACCAAACCAACTGAATTAAAACAGAGGATTAAACAACTCCATTAAATAATAGCATAAGCAGCTTCACTGATTACAGTTTGACTTCATTTCTGTAAGAATATTTGACAATGAACAGAGGTTAAATTTTTTTTATTAAAAATATTTCATTTGACCTCACCATCATGGAGATCAGAGGCTGCTTATTTGAGCTCTTGAAGCTTTACTGTTATACTATAATGTTTCTCTAACTGCTATAGCTGTGTTTTTAAAACTCATTAGCTATAGCAAGAAAGGTCAAGGGAAACTATACTGTTTATGCTTAATTATTATAGATTTAATTTCAGGTGTTTATTAAGTTGATTCATAAAGATATGCAAATATAGTTGTATTAAAGCTGCATGGGACAATACTACTGGCAGTCTGCTGCTCTTCATAGAAAATTCAACAAACGATTAGGATGCATTTAATAATTAGAGTGTCATGCACTAAACATTCAAGCTCCAGCTAGCTCTTTATGACACACAGGCATCAAGAATCAGGACATGAACCTCAACTGTGGTTGCTAAAAAAAAAAAAAAAAAAGCTGCATAGTTCATGCCGCAATGCATGCTGGGTGCCAGCATAGTACAAAGCTCCCAGCATGCATTGCAGCATGAATAAATTATGCAGCTTTATGTTCTTACAATTTCTTTATTTTCCTTTATTTTGTGTTGTTTTTGGGAGGTGATATTTCAGTAGTGTTTTTTTTTTTTATTGATTTTTATTTTTTTGTCACCATCATTGAGATTCAAAGACTAATTGTTGATGTCTGTGTGTTTTTGAGTTCTGCCATAGATCAAACATTCTCATTGTAAATATTGTTTTTATTTTATTTGAGCTTCAGTGGTTTCATTTATGTATATTATTTATTTCTCACACATAACTAATATGATATTGAATTTGAAAACAAGCAGGAAAGGAAGGCTATGATATCATAAATAATCTTTTCAAACTGACACTTTAATTTTCTTTCAGCTTTCCATGCAATATGTTTAAATAGTGTAATTAACACTAACTATAGCAGCCAAAATAAAAGACATTTATAGTAAGAAGTTGAAGAGCCCGACTAAAGCAGACTCTGTCCTCCATCATGGTGACTTCAAATGAACAACAGAAATTTCATTAAGAGCTTTTGTTCACATGACAGAAATAAAGTCAAAGGTCAGTAATAGGTGAAGCTCCATGATAAGTTGTTTAATTTGATGAGTTTTTTTAAAGATGTTGAAAAATAACATTTTTATTGTGTAATTTGTTTTATTTTTATTGATTATTATTTTATTTAGAGTTTTTTTTTTCTGAGTTGATTTCATCTTTGGTTTTGGCTTGTGTTTTTCTGTCCTCCAGTGATTCTGCTTGTTAACAGTTGTTCATCAACAATTCTCAATCCTCCTTTAATTAGACACTTAATTGTCTCATTAACTTCATCCCTGTCTGAGTGTTCAGCCCTCTGTAGTGAGGACACTAGTGAGGATTTTGCTCTGGAATTTAAGGCTTACGTGTGTTCGAATGAAAAATACAGACTGTGGGATGTATTTTTAACAGAAATATTCTGGAAACTGAATTTACGAATGTAAAATGTTGAAAACAGCAGATTACTGGCAACCACTGCTGCCAGTATTTTGACATACATTTAACAGATATTTTACACAATAAGAGTTTGCTAATTAACACTCTGGGTGTTAAAAATTTTAACACTTTCAAAAATGTTATTTTAACACTTATAGTGGTTCCCATATAAACACTGAGGGAGTGTTAATTTTAACTCTAAAGTAGTTAAATCTACCAAATCTAAAATTTGCAGTGTAAGATCGATAAAAAATACAGACTGTTGAATGTGCTTTTAACAGAAATATTCTGTAAACTGAATTTATGAATGTTAAAAACAGCAGATTACTGGCAACCACAGCTGCTGGTATTTTTACGTAAAATCTAAAAATGAAAAAAAAGAAAGAAAAACAGCAAAACAGTTTTTGTGTCACCATTGTGGAGGATAATAGCGTCTCTGTTCAAGTCCAAGGTGAACTGAGAAAATTTGATGTTATGCTGCATCTTCTTTTGTTTAAAGGTAACTGTGTAGTTACTATTGTAGTCAAAATCTGTTTGCTACTTGCAATCACACATGAAAACATTATTGCATCTAAAGACTACATTTTTTTGCACTAAGCTATGATTTTGTAAAATGAACAATGTATTAGTTCATGAAATATGGTTATTTTTTGTAAATTTATACAGTTATATAAAACTTCCATGTTTTTCACAAAAGATTCTGGCAACCACAGCTGCTGGTATTTTTTCGGAAATTTAACAGATATTTTACACAATAAGAGTTTGTTAATTAACACTCTCTTGGTGTTGATAATGTTAACACTTTCAAAAGTGTTATTTTTAACACTTATAGTGATTCCCATATAAACTCTGAGGGAGTGTTAATTTTAACTCTAAGGTAGTTAAATCTACTATCTAAAATTTGCTGTGTAGGATCTAAATAAAACTTTGCTTATCAACACGAGCATAAATTATTCACAAATAAACCTATACTATGTTCAAAACATGTATGAAACTTGCGCATATATAAACTTGATGCATGCATACACCCATTAGGGCTGGACAATGATTCGATATCAATATATATCACTATAGAATTGTTTTCAGTAACGTGATATGAGTTTTAAACTCATTTCCGGTATTTCGATATAAATTTGCATATATATATATATATATATATATATATATATATATATATATATATATAAGAATGTTATAGATTGCATCATTTGTCACTGAGTGACGGTCAGTGCTCGGTCATGCTCAGAAAGAGCATGATATATATATATATATATATATATATATATATATATATATATATATATATATATATATATATATACAGGGCTTGACATTAACTTTTTTGATCACCAGCCACTGTGGCTAGTAGATTTCCAACATTACTAGCCACTCTGCATTTTCACTATGCACAATTTTGTTGTTGGAAAAATATATTTTATATGCATAAATTTGACGTTGACATGCTAAAATTACTTGATTTAAATTTTGTGTTATGTCCACATGCGTCCTCATTCATTTCACTTTTTGTGTGTTGTGTATGAGCTTGCTCAATGAGCATGAGCAAAGGAGTCATGGTTTCATACTTTTTTTAGAGCTCAAAATTAACGATTTACCAAATTTATCTCTATAACCATACAAAACAATAATTATTTCTTAGACACAATTTTTTAATGTGTCAAAACAAGCAAAATATAGTTGTATACTATACTTTTTATTTAACAAAACATTTCTTAAAAAAGAAAGAAAAGCAATTGACTTTTAAAAAATAACTATTGTCATGTATCAAAAATATGCACAGTAATCTGTCGTGGCTAATGATCATCCTCTCATTCGGTATTCACTTGCTTTCTACTGCTCGCGTGATCACAATTATTTTACTTCTCGATTCTAAGATCACATTTGCACGCATATTGGGTCATCCTTATATTGTCGAACCCTGCTTTTAGGAAAACTACAATTTAAAAATTATTTTCAACCAGCCAAAGGGGCTTGTGGGAGTGACTGTCTAACACGCCAAAGCTGAAATCTACCTGAATTTGGCGGGTTGGCGGGTGTTAATGTAAAGCCCTGTGTATATATATATATATATATATATATATATATATATATATATATATATATATATATACATATATATCTGTTTGTAAAGGCTAAATACAAAAAAGAGAGAGAACATTTTAAAAAGTGAACAAGTAAAAATTTTTTTTACTTTTTTATTAAAAGAAAAGTCATAAGAGCCTGGAGGTATTATAGACTTTGCAAATTCAGTTTGCAGACATTTGTAGGTACAGACATCTATTGTGTGCGTTCTTGGCAGTTTTTTAATGTCTTTTTAATATTGTCCATATCGATATCGGAATTATATCATATCGACCGAAATTAAGAAGAATATCGTGATATAAATTTTTGTCTTATCGTCCAGCCCTATACACACATCTTCTTTATGATCAGTCCATGCGTGATCATAGGGAGAAGTAGAACCAGATGACCAATACTTTTTGGCAAAATTGCAACAGCAGTGGGAAAGGAGGACAGTTTTTGTAAAAGTTTGGAAAAACCTGAGGGATAAGTTTGTTTAAAAAAAGAGGCCATGCAAAAGTGTAGACCCAGTTGGTTTTAATATTACAGAATATGTTTTTCCATCATTCATAGGTTTTACACTGATGTATAGACCTATATTACAATTTCGAATTTAAAATAATTTACAAGTTACAAACTAAAATTAAGTAACAAAATTTTGCCTAATTACCCTAGCCTGCCTAGTTCACCTAATTAACCTAGTTAGGCTTTTAAATGTCACTTTAAGCTGTGTAGAAGTGTCTTCAAAAATATCTAGTCAAATTTTATTTACTGTTATCATGACAAAGAGAAAATAAATCAGTTATTAGAGATGAGTTATTAAAACTATTATGTTTGAAATGTGTTGAAAAAATTCTGCTCTCCATTAAACGGGAATTGGGGAAAAATAAACAAGGGGGCTAATAATTCTGACTTCAACTGGAAAGGAATATATGAACCTATCAGTTTACAGTATATTGATGCCCAATTTCTAGGCTTTATTGGTGATAACTAAACTAGCCAGAAAGTGATGTGTGAATTGTTGAGTGGGCAAAATAAAAAATAAAAAACCTCAATATTTTTAGTGAGTGACTTGTTTTCAGTTTTTATTTCTGCCTTAATAAAAAATATAATTGTAGAGCAACCCAAGATCTGTTGCCATTAATATGTAACTTTAATGGGTAGAACTGTCTGAGATATGAACAAAAGCATGTGATGCATCATTTAGATAAAAAAAATTATTTAAAAAATCTTGAATGGTTATAAAAATCTTTATAATTAATTATAAAATAATTAAAAACGATTATCCTGAATGATATTAATGATATGACCTAGTTCCAGAAGCTTTTTACTTCTCTGTTTATTTGTCTGTCTGTTTCTTCTTATTCTGATCTCTTTATGTGTATGCGTGTTTTTGATATTGTGATATAGGTCCTAAATTTAATACTTAATGGTCTAAAAAAGGTCTGAAAACAGACCTTATGGTCTGAAAAGGTCAAATTTGACATTATGATATCTGCAGAAACCCTGAATATAGAAATAGAAGAATATACTTGTTCTGTCTTTACAAATATTTCTGATTTCGATATTCTCTGTTTTTTTTCTGACATCCAGTCCCATAATGCTTCTGTCTCCTCACCTGCTTTGGACAACGTGAAGATGAGTGATCCTCACAAACAAACTGAGCCACAACAGTCAGACAAAGCAAGAAGATCAGGAAATAAGACGGTAACCCTTTCATTCAGGCACCAGGTAGCCTATCTAGTGATATTTGCTGCTAAGTGAACAGGGCAGAGTAACCAGAACAAGGTAAGACAGACCCTTTGGCAGGTTTATTTAAAATGTAATCTAGTTCTAACTATAAAACATCATACAATTGTGTCTTAAAGCAATTTATTTAAAGATGAAAGGATGGCTTAATTACGTATTTTCACATGCCAGATATTCTGGAGTTAATTCATACAGTATGACCAATAGTACACATACAGATTTTACTATAAAAGATTGGTTAATTACTGGCAAGTGATAGTTGGACTGCAAAGTTAATCGTAAAAAGATGGCAATCTCAATTTGAACCCCTGAATGTCGATGCGTGAACGACATTTAAATGACCATATTGCAGTTTGGAGTTATGTCTACTTCAGGATAGGGTTGTGCCGATTGACACTAGTGTCGTGTATCGATGATAGGGAGAGAAATCAGAGAGCTGAGGCCTGACTATTTTAAAGATGATGTTTAGCTCGTTTCACATTTACGTAGACCTATTACATGTGTTAAATTCATTTTTAAATAAAAGACGTATTATTACTATTATCTTGTTGTTGATGTTATTCTTATCAGAATTAATAATTAACTGTAATTCGTCCAGCTTTAGCTGTGTCCGTCAGTATTGCCTAACAGACACTTTCAGACTGCAGCAGCAATCATTTAAACTGAAAATTGCCTGCTCAAAGGAAAAAAAATACAATGATTTTAAAATTGCAAGGCGAATATTACCTATATTCACAATTTTTACCAAAATCAGAATGTCAAAAAGAATTTATTTCCCATTCTTTGTATATCAAGTTAATATGCAACTTCACTGTTACTTAAAAAATGATAATAACAAAACAGGATTTAATTAACAAACAAGTTATAGGTGCAGTAGGTGATCTGCCAAAATACTAACCTAATGCAAATGCTAAAATGCAAATGGTGAATCTGCGTGAAGAGATGCCCAGTGGTTCAAATCTACATTTGCTGACAGACAGTTTGAGCTACTTATCAGAATTATGGGAATTGTCAGCCCGACAATATTTAATTGGATGAACATGTTTTAGTTTTATGCCTTACCCAGAATATAAAAATACATATAAACACATTTAGATCATTTTCTTTAATCTTTACTTTTGGACTGTAAAGAGACTTTCAACCAGCACAACAACACACGATTCTGAAGATGATCACCTACTGCAGCTTTAAATAGATTTAAAAAAATAAAATAAAACCAAAAATGAAAACTTTAGAACTGAAAGCGGCTCAGATGTTCTGGAACAAATGGTGTTGCGGTAATTTACAATTGTTGGTCACCTGAGACTCCTTTTATAACAGCACTCTCACAAGATTATCTCTTGCTTTCACAAAAAGTTTTTTTATCTTTTATTTATATTTGTTACTAATAGCCTATTTTAGTTTTGCCTACGGGTAAAGGAAGCCTAAAGACTTTTTAATTTTGTTTTTAGTGCATACATTTACTGATTTGTCAAATACCCAGAATATACAGGGTGTCCGCGGGGGTTGTGACAGGTAGTAAATTAAATTAGTCAAAATTAAGAGCATTAAAAAGTATTAAAAAGTAGTTAATGTCATCTGACGAGGTATTACATTTTTGAGCTCAAGATAATTTTAGATTTTTAGATACATTTTCAGTTTGTGTTGAGTGCAGGCCTTTATTCTAAAATTTGCGTGGATTTATTTAAATGTTGAGAGTAGGACCGGAGCGATATCGTGAGGTGGTATGGTAACTTGGCAACAAAGCCTCAACGTCAACACACCAGGGCTCGAAATTGTGATTATTCTGGTTGCATATGCGCCCGAAAATTAAGCTATGCAACCTCATAATATATTTGGGAGCATGTGTGCGACTGCATATAATGGTTGTAGTGCGACCTGCTTAGATTTTTTTTAAAGATGTGCTGAATCGCTTTTCCCTGCCATTATAATGGTTCATATTAGCTGTGAATCACTTAAGGCTTTTCGCTGTCAGATGACAGGGAGATTTTGTGACTGCAGGAATTGCAAAAGCCTGAAGAGTGAAAAGTACACAGGTTTGCAAATCCCACCTAAAGTTACAAATAATGGCGCAGATGACCACTATCATGTGGTGAATGTTGATCCACCAACCGATACACACATATGTAAAATCTAATACTGTACACATCATCGCCAAAGAAGCAGGCCTTCTAAGTTTACACTGAAACTGCAGCTCATAACAAAGAACCGCATTGCGCTGGTGGTCATCATGAGAATCCTGCTCTGCCTGCTCATTTATTGGGTCGGCTGACTCGCCTGCTTTATTCCACAAACACAGAAAAATGTAAATTAGCTCATAACTAGAGTGAGCATTTACAATGACACAAACCAAAATCAAAACTTTCAAAGAGTGGCAGAAGTGAGACTTTTTTTTTTTTGAGATGTATATTCTTTTTCTATTTAATTACTGATGACTGTTTGCAGCTTTCAGTCTTGAACTGAATGATTTATTATAATCTTTTGTTTGTTTTGTTGCAGAAATATTATTTATTAAATTAACTTGCATATAAAAAACAATAGTGCAAAATATTTTTGTTTGACATATACTATACATTTATTCTTCATGAAGTAACTGTAGGACTTTATATAGCAGATAACCCACATTCAAGGCAGCATGATAATGACAAATGTAATTCTTTGTTAGTATTATTGTCATCATTGATTCAGCACGATTGTCTAACCGTCCTGAGAACGGTTTGTAATTGTGCCGCACTGATCCAGGCTCAGTGGAGAAACAACCGTAACCATACTGAACTGTTCTTAGAAGAGCGGCTATTGATATGAATGACATGCATAACATTGATTAAAAACTATGAACAAAGGCCCATTGTGACATCTAGATTAATCCCTGTGCTTTACTTAAATGTATATGTTATTTGCAATATGTTATTGCATTTAGAAAGATTTAATTTACGCCACTACAGTTGCAGCTCTAAGTCATGCTGGTATAAATTTTTTTTGAAGGTATTAAAAAAGGTAGTAAAAAGTATTAAATTCAACTTAAGAAGTTCTGTATATACCCTGAAATAAATATGTTTGTTTTATTTGTGTTTAATTCTATGGAATGATAAACATGGGTGTTATTCAAAACATGACCTATTTATTTTTAAATATATTATATTTATATATTTAAAATGTTTTATTTAATTGTTTAAACCATATTACATAAATTTACAACTACTATTTTACCATTTGTTTTGGCTTTAGTTATTAAACAGATTATTAATAACTAATCAAAGAACATTTTACTGAGCTCAGTGAATAGTTTTGTCTGTAGGTCTAGTCAAAAATCGAATACAATTAGAGCCATGGCTGCAAAGAGTCGGCAACACTGTGTCTAAAATGAAACTTAGAAAACAATAAACACAATTATTCCAAGCACAACATTGTGTTAGATTTTAGCAAATACAAATGTAACCTTGTTGATTATCACTTATGTGACTATGATCAGACCTGCCGCACTCAACTGAACAAAACATGGACAAATAAAACCCTATCACAGAGAAATAGTCATCCGCGGGGGTCCTTCTCTCATCTAAACAGGACATTATGTGTGTGTATCACCAGGGTCCCCAAAGGTGTGTGTGTGTGTCACCAGAGTCCTCAAAGTGTAGCTAAAACAGTGTGTGTGTGTGCATCACCAAGGTCCCCAAAGGTGTGTGTGTATCAACTGAGTCCTCAAAGTGTAGCTAAAACAGTGTGTGTGTATCACCAAGGCCCCCAAAGGTATGTGTGTGTATCACTAAAGTCCTCAAAGTGTAGCTAAAGCAGAGTGTGTGTATCACCAAGGTCCCCAAAGGTATGTGTATCAACTGAGTACCCAAAGGTGTGTGTGTATCAACTGAGTCCTCAAAGTGTAGCTAAAGCAGTGTGTGTGTATCACCAAGGTCCTCAAAGGTATGTGTATCAACTGAGTCCCCAAAGGTGTGTGTGTATCAACTGAGTCCCCAAAGGTGTGTGTGTATCAACTGAGTCCTCAAAGTGTAGCTAAAGCAGTGTGTGTGTATCACCAAGGTCCCCAAAGGTATGTGTATCAACTGAGTCCCCAAAGGTGTGTGTGTATCAACTGAGTCCTCAAAGTGTAGCTAAAGCAGTGTGTGTGTATCACCAAGGTCCCCAAAGGTATGTGTATCAACTGAGTCCCCAAAGGTGTGTGTGTATCAACTGAGTCCCCAAAGGTGTGTGTGTATCAACTGAGTCCTCAAAGTGTAGCTAAAGCAGTGTGTGTGTATCACCAAGGTCCCCAAAGGTATGTGTATCAACTGAGTCCCCAAAGGTGTGTGTGTATCAACTGAGTCCCGAAAGGTGTGTGTGTATCACCTGAGTCCTCAAAGTGTAGCTAAAGCAGTGTGTGTGTATCACCAAGGTCCCCAAAGGTATGTGTATCAACTGAGTCCCCAAAGGTGTGTGTGTATCAACTGAGTCCCCAAAGGTAGGCATGTGTGTATCACCAGAGTCCTCAAAGTGTAGCTAAAGCAGTGTGTGTGTGTGTGTGTGTGTGTGTGTATCAACAGTCCTCAAATGTGTGTATTTCCACTGTAGTCTAAACTAAATTAATTATAGACACTCCTCTTTCAACTGATCATTTGTATAAAGACTTTCACAGTAATTGTTTTCACTGAAAAACGTGTCTTAAGGCGCATGTAAGTAGGTAGTGTTTATGAATTTGAACTTCACAACCCTTGTTTTATACAGTATGGGTTTTAGTGTGAATGGATTTTAGATGTACTATATTAACCATCATATGACTTATCAGTAGAGTTTCATCACTTCTCATATCATTTGATAATAATGTGTCCATTGAGCTTCATAAACTCACTGTAAGGTCATCCA